>NC_133655.1:55995270-56081630 GCF_009905375.1 Apium graveolens
AATCTAACTCCAACGGACGTACTATCACATGCTGATCAGCCCGTGTGATAGCACTGGATCATGGTTCGTAGAAACATGTCCCAAAATATAAGTACTCAAATAAAAAGGCAATATATCTACCTGTGGCACAAATTGTGTCATAATATTTCATATAACACTTAGAAATAGCCCTCTGCTGGACCATCCGTCCCGGTCACTTACGCATTCATCTAATCCATAAAATATTTTAATCAAAGGAGCCGAATCAAACGATATCCTTAACAATATAACTCCCCATTTCTCACGGTCCAGAGCTATCTCAACAATCAATGGCGAAATAACTAGAATAATTAGTTATTCGCTAATCTCAATTCAATGTTTCACTGTATAGAGTAATTTATAGCGAAATATAAAATGTTTAACTATTCTGAACTTAGAATAGTATAGAAATTGAAAGAATAGAATTCAGAGTCAATATCACTTGAATGATAAGTGAAGATGTAAATACTTGCATAATAGGATTCATAATAGACATCACTTGAACAATAAGTGAAGGTAGGGATACTTACATGGTATGCATGATAACCTCTAACTATAACTCTGCTTATAGTTGATGGCTACTATCTCCGTCTAACACTTGACCGCACTCCTTTCTACTCGATTCTATAATCTAAAGGACTATCTTAATTGACAGAATCAAACTTGAGTCAACGTAACTATACGTCTTGACATCTACCCGATCGTTTGTAACTAATTATAGCATTAAAAACTTGTAAACAGATAGCATACATATCACATAGCACGTAATCATGGTGTTCATATAACACGTAATCACATATTTTTTGTAACATATAAGTCAAATCGTTAAAAGATATGTCTCGGTATGTTCAGATTTGAAATCAGGTCAGTAATAGTGTTTACCGATCAGATACCGACTCAAAAGGACTAACAAATTAAATGACATTGTAATACAAAAGAAGTTAGGTTTTAAAAGTATTTTTATTGAAAGTGTATTATTTTTCTGAGTCTGTACGCGTTCGTTCGTATTAAACGGACGAACAGTTTATTTAATACGAATAAAAAAAGAAATAAATAGAATTAAATCAATTAATAATAATATGATTTTTAAATAATAAAATATAGTTTTTAAAAGCTTAAAAATAATTTTTAGGAATTATTTGAATTAATTATAAATAATTTACATTTATTTAACTATTTATAAATGAAATTAATTGATTAAATGATTTAATCAATTAATTAAATTCATAAATATTTAACTGAAATGAATTATAAATAATTAACTCAAATTAGATTTTTGAAAATAATAAAAGAAAATTATTTAGGAATTTAAAATAATTAAGAAAATAATTTTTAGAATTTAAAAATATAAGTAAATGATTTTTGAAAATCAAAGAAATGGATTTTGGAAATATAAATGAATTTTGATTTAAAAAGAAAAGAGAAATATAGAAACAAGTACTCTGTCCCAGTCTTCTTCCTTACTGAATCAAAGGGCGGTGGGGAAAGGGCCGGTGGCCGGAGTTCGTGAAGAACTCAACCGGAAACTGGGAAATTACCCAGAAACCGGCGAGCCCCCCCGGTTCCGATGACCCACAACAACGGCTATGTTAGGTCACACACACTGTAGAAGGGGGTTGAATACAGTGTATAATACAATTAAATCGAATTAAGAACACAAGTATGTAACAAAGAATAATCTTATTAATAAAACAGTATTGCAATGGAACCGTTCTCTTTCAGTGATGAACAAATATCACGAGAGTTGCTAGTGTTACAATAAATAATATTCTCGATAATGATAACACACATAGTGTAAACCCTATGTCTGTGTTTATATACTACACAGTTACAAGATAATCTCTAATCGATATTGAATATAATTATGTATCCTAGAATATATCAATTAGTTATCTTTTCCTCCAAGTCTTCTATTCCTTATAGAATTCTTCTCCTTGCATATCTCTTCTTATGTTAGTCTTAATCTTCTTTTCCTTCAATCAGCCGCCTTCCTTATCTGAAAGTCTTCTTAAGTCCTGATATTATCTCTTGATGAATATCTTCTGATATCTTAAGTTCTGATAACTTAAGTTATGATATCTTAAGTTCTGACTTCAGTATAAGTACTGATTTCCAGTTAAGTCCTGATTTGTCCTGTTAGTCAAGATCTGAAAACTAAACACAAATCATTATTAGACATGACATCACAAATATATCTAACAATCTCCCCCAACTTGTAAATTAGCATAATATACAAGTTCAATAGATATCTGATGATGTCAAAAACATTAAGTACAAATGCATATGAGAATTTGACTAGATAACTACAACTCACATTCCTTGTAGCTTTTACCATCCTTAAAGTCTGATATCAACTTTAGCCTATATATCCTTCAAAATTTAACAGTTGTAGTCCTTGACCTGGTTTCAGTGTTTGATCTCTTGAATGTCAGGAGGTGTTCAGATATAGTTGTTCAGAAGAGTTCTCTCAGCATATTCAAGTTCATTTATCATCCTCCTTTTAGCATCTTTAAGTTCAACTGTATCTTCTCATGTCTGAAAGATAGCAGCCCTGAGATCATTAATTTTTGCTTTCCTTATTTCCTGATCCAATCTGATCAGATAAGCTTTGTCAGACTCCAGATTAAATTTAACACCCTTAATACCCAGAAAAGTAGTGATCTTGGCGGTATTAGGCTTCATCTCAACTAATTCACCATTGTGAGCTCTATACTTTGGATAGTATGGTCTATCAGACTTTACAGAGTAAAGTTTCTTTTGCCTTTGAATATCAGATTTTAAGTAACTGGCAGCACCATCTGTTGACCTATTCTTCACTTGAAGTAGAAATAAAACATGTTGCAATTCTTCATAATATTTCAACCGAATTGCATTCTTTCTTATCTGGAATACTCTCTCATCTGTCATAAAATAAAGCATTATGTCTTCTTTTAGCTTGGAGTTGTAGACCATCTGTACAGACTCTAATTAATTTCATCTTTCTGGAGTTGTCCCTATTCCTGGTTCAGTAAGGGATGTAGGATATGAGGTAGAGTTTTTTATTCTTTTCTCATCAGGATTACCCAGTCCTTTTTTATCTCTATCTTCCTTCCCTTGGATCAATCTGCCCTGAAAAACATTTGTTGAAGTCTTCATAGGTTGAGAAGATTGTTGAGCTTTAGGAAACCTAAGTAGTAGAACTTTTGAAGGTTTAACATGAGCAATGTCAGAGGTTTCCTTTTCTTCTCATGTCAAGACAACTTGAGCTCTGTCAGAGGTTGCTTGAATATTCCTTTTCTCCTTCAAAATCAGAGTTGTATCTTCATCAGCATTTACTTCCAGATCCATGGTTGGCATATATATCTTTATAGGTTCATTAACTTTTGCCTTACCCTTGAATCTAGGATCAACTTCCACCTGCGGTTTGGACTTGGCCTTAGATGCCTCGGAATTTGTCCTCTCTTTGATCACAATGCCCTTAGGCTTATGTGGTTTCTATCTGTGACTTGAGTTTTAGACTTTGACTTAGATTTGTCATTTTCAGCTTTCAGTCTAATCTCTTCATCCTTCAGACTTTCAATATCCATGCCTATATTGTCCTTTAGGAACAGCCTTTTAGAGATCTCTTCATCAAGTTTCAGAGTTTGTTCATCAGAACTCATCCTTTTAGTATCAGAACTTGTTCTTTGACTTGTAGTTCTGGCTTCCCTTGATAAAGATCCCCTGCCTTGACTTAGACCTCTACTCCTTTCAGAGTTTCCCTGGTCTTCATTATCATCATCCTTACCCTTCAGTGGTTGATCAGTTTTGTATTTGGACTTAATTACTTTCTCCCCCTTTTTGGCATCATCTGGTAGAAGCAGGGAGACAAGCAATTCCACAGAGTTTTGGATTTCATTGAGTTGGTCTTGTTGAGCAGCTTGATTCTTTAAAATATCAGATAGTTGAGCTTGCTGCATTTCTTGAGTCTTTTCTATATACTCAATGTGGTCAAAGGCTGGCTTAAAAAACCTTTTCTTGTCTAATGTGACAGTCATGTTTTTCTTAGTCACTGTATCTTGAATTTTGTCCACCTTGGCTTGAGTTATTGAGTGTTGACCTTGAAGGTTCCTGGTACTCAATGCACTAACTCTGAGCTGTGCTTTGAAGTCATCATTCATCAGCATTTCATCAGCTTTAGCCAGGTGCTCAGCAAGAACATCTGAAGTAGGAACAAAATCAACTTTGTTCCACTCCTTGATCCATTCTCTTCCTCTGTTAGTTTCACTCCAAGGAACGGGTGCATCCTTTCTCACAAACTTCTTAATCAATTCAGCTTTACCAACTGTTTGTGGATGTGCATGTCCAAAAGGACCAGCTGCATCAGCATTGATATTTGTAGCAGCTTCACCAGTATTTTCAGCATTTATTTCAACAGAACTTGCAGAATCTTCAGTATCAGCATCTTGTTATAGAATAATTGTATGTGAAGTAATAGAAGATTCATCTACATAGTCATCAGCATCTAACAATAGAGTTGCTGGTGGAGTGTGCTGAGAAAGATGTGAAGTGGATGGAGCTTCCAGATACAAGACCAAAGGCACATCCAAGTTGTTGATATCAATTTCAGCACTTGTGCCTGGGTTTTCAGCATGTACTGGAGAGATTATTGGAGACACAGGAGGTGTCGGCAGTAGAGTAGTCTCTGGCTCATGGATTGGAGAATTGTGAGCTTCATGAAGTTCTGGATCAGCACTTGGAAGAGATTCAACTACAGTAGGGTCTTGTGGGATCAGAGATTCCTGACCCCCTTCCACAACTGCTACTTCCATTCCTTCTTCAGAGGTTGATTCTTCTACAGCCCTCCTTGCTCTTTGTTTTTTAAGTCTCTTAGCTGATGGAGATACTCTGGGAGCTTGATCATCAGAGTTTAGCTTTCTAAGCCTTTTTAGGGGCCTAGATCTCCCAGTTTCTTGAGCTGTCTGAGAAGTGACCTTCTCAGCTACTTCAGCAACAAGTTCTGATGGTTGAACCTATACCTCATCATCAGACTCATCTCTTAAAATCATCTTTCTTCTTTTCTGCTCTGTCTGAGGTACTGTCTTAGTCCTCTTTGCTCTAGAAGAAGAAGGTTTCACCTGATTATATGTTGATGGTTGGTTGGCATGTTCTGATGTGAGTGTTTGTTGAGTGACAGTAGTAGGTGCTGATGGTTGTTGTGTGTTGGTGGGTTGGACATCAGGATATAACAATGAATAGGTATCAGAATAAGCATTTACCAGAGCTTGCTTTACTGATAAAGGAATTCTAAGGGGTCTCAAAACTTCCTTCTTGTTGTCAGCAGTTAAGAGATCGGTAAAAGCCCTTTTTGCTAACCTAAAAGGTTCTATGTGTTCACTTGCTAGTTGTGGTTCATCTGATGTACAGTAACTGTAAATTAACTGACAGAACCTAGCAAAGTAAACTACATTCCTGTCCTCTTTCATTCTATCTCCTATAAAACATAACACAGTCTTTGCATAATCAAAATGAGACTGGTTTAAGAGTGCATACCCAATTTGTTGTGTCAGAATATCAATGGCATCAAAATTTGAGCACTTGTTGACAAACGTCTTCGTGATGCAATCAAAGAAGAAGCTCCATTCCCTTCGAATATATGGGCGTTTGAGTTGACCCATCTTAGCCAAACTCTTTTCATACCCTAGATTAGCCATCATTTGTTGTAGCAAGGGCTCCTCCACAGCAGAACTGAATTGATAGTTTTCAGGTAGGTTTAGAGCTTTTCGAACTGTTGCCGGAGTAACAACATACTCAACCACCTTTGCTGTAAAAATGATGCTTGGAGTCCCATCCTTACCACCATCATCATAAAGTCCCATTCGCCAGAATGTCAGAACTTGAGTTCCGGATAAACTGGATGGCTGCGTCAAAGCGAACCCAATTTCACTATGAGATAAGAAATCCTGAATAAAATGAAGTTCCGAAGGAGCTTCACTCTTAGTGAGAATGGAAGCGTAGTTGTTGGGGACGAACTTTGCTCCATTAAAGATTATATCCTTGGGTGCCATTGAAAAAGAAGTGAGAAATAAGAATGCCTGAAAGGTGTTTGGTAAAATGTCTGTGTAAAAACCGTCAGTGAATATGGAGAGAATAAGAGAAAAGAGAGAGAGTGTAGAATACAAAAGTAGATAAAAGATTTAAAATCTTTTCTCTCTTTTACTCATACACACCACTTGACAGCAGTTAAGATGAATTTGAACAGTCTTTACACCTGTCAGCTATGCAGTAGTTAAGACAATAGTTAATGGGCACGAGAAATAAGTAATGATTACTATGCACATGCAGTTTTTCAAAAAAAAACTGTTCCCGCTAAACAAGTAATTATGACTGTCTTTATCTCACTTAAACCAATATTCTGATAAAATAGAACCGTTTAAGTATTGACCAAAAATAAATCAAGTAAATAAATACTACCACGTAAGAACATAACTTGACTATTATCAGAATTTAAAGGTCATCAGAATATGGCTTCTGAACTCAAAAAATGAATGTTTATTTCTATAATTCTTCACACAAATACTGATATGGTTTCCTCAGAATTTAATCATCAGAACTTCCATCAGAACTTGTCCTCAGAATTTATGCAACTAACACTTAAACTGTTCATCTAAAATAACATTGATCACCACAGTAATTTTCATCATTCATATGGAGTGTAAATGTGTGCTTTAAGCTAACTATCAGACAAAGAGTAAAGTCTGATTCACTTCAGTACATCTTAGAAATAAGGTATAACTAAGAACTTTGCTCAAAATCTGTCATTAGTCTGAAGTCTACTATAGAATGAGTTCATGCATGAGTCCACCTCTACTATTTTGTGCTCATTTTATGCATCTTTTGATATTCTTTTTCACAGGAGCTTCTCAGTGTAAGTGAGTCACAACTACTTATCAGAATTTATACTATTATCAGAGTATTTCTCCAGTAATCAGAGAATGTGAAAAGTCACCAAGAAAATTTTATTTTGCTTTTCTAATACATATAACTTAATACCAGCAATGCACTTGGGTCTTCCCTTCCACATACATTTTTCTCTAGATCTCAAAGGAGTACCTGATATTTATTTCTTTTCTATACTTTTCCTTTTGATAAGTGAGGCTTATCAGCACTTAGTACATCCATCAGATTTACCAACATCAGAACTTAATAAATAAGAAGCACTATTCTAGTTTTTGACTTAGTAATAAGATACACAAAGTAAACCTAACTAAGCTCAATATCAGAATTTGCTTGTGTTAATAGATTTCCGCATAAACAATTACTTCAAACATAGGATCTTTAGTATATTAGAGACTACTAGGTCATCATCTAGCACAGTTATCCTCATTGGATTGAATAGTCACAGAAACATTCATATCACTATCAGAGTTTAGAAATTCATATCAGACAACAATCAACACTTAGGTAAATTTCAATTTAAGCACTATTTACATAAAAATAGTAATTTCTGTAAATACTGATCATAAGGTCTGATGTAACAGAACATAAACTAAACAGATTTAAATAAAGAACCTGAAACTATTCCAAGTTCATTTACTAATCTTGTAAAAGTAGCTTCACACAGTGGTTTTGTGAAGATATCTGCTAGTTGTTGATCTGTTGGAATAAAATGCAATTCCACTGTACCTTCCATCACATGTTCCCTTATGAAGTGGTACCTAATGCTGATTTGCTTTGTCATTGAGTGCTGAACTGGATTACCTGTCATAGCAATAGCACTTTGATTATCACAGTAAATGGGTATTTTAGAATATGTTAACCCATAATCCAGTAACTGATTCTTCATCTAAAGAATTTGTGTACAACAGCTTCCTGCAGCAATGTACCCTGCCTCTGCAGTTGATGTGGAAATTGACTTTTGTTTCTTGCTAAACCAAGAAACTAATCCGCCTCCAAGAAATTGGCAGCTTCCACTTGTGTTTTTCCTGTCAGTTTTGCACCCTGTAAAATATGCATCTGAGTAACCTATTAGCTTAAAGTCTGATTCCCTAGGACATCCTATATCAGTTGTACCCTTAAGGTACTTAAAAATTCTTTTCACAACTGTTAAGTGAGGTTTACTTGGATCCGCTGGAAATCTTCAACAAAGACTGGTAGCATACATAATATCAGGTCTACTTGCAGTTAGATAGAGTAGAGAGCCAATCATACCTCTGTAATCAGTAATATCTACTGATGTACCATTATCCTTATCCAATTTTGTTGCAGTGGCCATAGGAGTGGATGCACTTGAACAGTCTTGCATTCCAAATTTCTTCAACAAATTTCCGGTGTACTTAGATTGAAAAATAAAAGTTCCTTCTTCATTTTGCTTGACTTGAAGACCCAGAAAATAGCTAAGTTCTCCCATCATACTCATTTGATATCTTGACAGCATTAGCTTGGCAAACCTTTTACAAAGTCTGCCATTTGTAGAACCAAAAATGATATCATCAACATATATCTGCACCAAAAGTAAGTCCTTTCCATGGTTGAGATAGAATAAGGTTTTATCAATAGTCCATCTGTTAAATCCACTTTCCAGAAGAAACTGAGCTAATGTCTCATACCATGCTCTTGGAGCTTGCTTAAGGCCATAAAGTGCTTTATCAAGTCTATAGACATGATTAGGAAATTTTGAATCTACAAAACCTGGAGGTTGTTCAACATATACTTTTTCTTCCAATTCTCCATTAAAAAAGCACATTTTACATCCATTTGAAAGACTTTAAAGTTTTTGTGAGCAGCATAAGCCAAAAATATCCTTATGGCTTCCAATCTAGCAACTGGTGCAAATGTTTCATCATAATCAATTCCCTTATGTTCAGAATATCCTTTTGCAACCAATCTTGCTTTATTTATTGTAATTATGCCATCACTATCAGTTTTATTTCTGAACACCCACTTTGTACCAACAACAGATCTATTCTTTGGTCTTGGCACTAGGGTCCAGACTTTATTTCTTTCAAATTCATTTAACTCTTCCTGCATTGCTTGCACCCAATTTGCATCTTGAAGAGCTTCTTCCACTTTCTTTGGTTCAGTCTGAGAAAGAAAAGAATGATAGAGACATTCATTTGATGTTGTTGTTCTAGTTCTAACACCTGCTTCAGGATTTCCAATAATCAAGTCAGATGTATGTGCTTTACTCCACTTTCTTGCAAATGGAAGGTGATCTCTAGAACTGGATGCTCCCCCATGATCCATGCTGTCTGCATCAACATATTCTGATACTCCCCCTGAAATTATGCTCTATGAGTTGGCTCCTTCAGAATTTGAGTTTCCAGAATTATCAGAACTTGACCCATCAGAACTTGATAAATCAGAACTTGAAGAGCCTGTTCTAGGTTCTGATGCTTCTTGAGATGTGGTTGGATCTTCAATATGCCCCCCCTGTACAGGTGTATTTTCCTTTGGCGTAGTCCCCACAGTTTCAATAACATCAGAGTTTAACCAATCAGAGTTTGTAGTATCAGGATTTAGACTATTAGAATTTACAGAATCAGAATTTAAAACTTCATTCTCAAATCTCAGCTGATCATGATCATTGATATCTTCAAGTCCAGTAATCTTCTTATCATCAAAAGAGACATTGATAGATTCCATGACAACCCTTGTTCTTAAATTGTAGACTCTGAAGGCTTTTATGGAAAGTGGATATCCAACAAAAATTCCTTCATCAGCTTTTAGATCAAATTTGGATAGCTGTTCAGGATGAGTCTTAAGAACAAAACACTTGCATCCAAATACATGAAAGTACTTCAGATTTGGCTTCTTTTTCTTCACCATCTCATATGGTGTCTTTCCATGCTTGTTGATAAGTGTTTATTCTGAGTAAAATAAGCAGTCTGCACAGCTTCAGTCCAAAAGTAGGTTGGTAACTTTGTTTCATCAAGCATAGTTCGTGCATCTTCAATAAGAGTTCTATTCTTTCTTTCAACAACTCCATTTTGTTGTGGAGTTCCAGGAGCAGAGAATTCCTGCTTTACTCCATGGTCTTTGCAGAACTCTTCCATGATCAAATTCTTGAACTCAGTGCCATTATCACTTCTTATGATTTTCACAGAGTCTTTGACCAATTTATCCAGTTGTTTGACATGATCAATCAAGATAAATGCAGTTTCACTTTTTGTGTGCAAGAAATACACCCATGTGTATATGGTAAACTCATCTACTATGACCAAAGCATATTTCTTCTTTGCAATAGACATGACATTCACTGGACAAAATAGATCAACATGTAGTAGGTGATAAGGTTCAAGAATTGAAGATTCAGTATTGCTCTTGAATGAAGATTTTCTTTATTTTGCCTTTTGACATGAATCACAAAGGCCATCAGGAGAAAATACTGATTTTGGCAGTCCTCTCACAAGATCTTTCTTGACTAGTTCATTTATATTGTTAAAATTTAAATGAGAGAGTTTCGTGAGCCAATCCCAGCTTTCTTCAATTGATGCTCTGCTTAACAGACAGATTGCAGAACCATCAGAACTTGTTGAAATCTTGGCTTCATAAATATTAACATGCCTGTAACCCTTCAGAACAACTTTTCCCGTAGATTTTCTTACAACTTCACAGTGTTCTTCAAAGAAATCCACATGATAACCTCTATCACATATTTGACTAACACTCAGCAGATTGTGTTTAAGTTCTGAGACTAGAGCTACTTTTTCAATGATGACATTCCCGAGACTGATATTGCCATATCCTAGAGTTTTTCCCATATTGCCATCTCCATACGAAACTCCTGGGCCAGCTTTCTCTACAAAGTCTGATAGCAGGGCTTCATTTCCAGTCATATGTCCTGAACATCCATTGTCCAGAACTAGGATGTTTTTCCTGTTGCCCTGCAATCACAAAAACCACTAACGATTAGTTTTAAGGACCCAGACTTGCTTGGATCCTTTGGCCTTATTAAGTTTGTTAGCATTTGCAGCGGATTTAACTTCAGAGTTTATGCTAACATTTTTCTTATCAGATTTTACAGTATCGGACTTTGCATCAGAACTTACACTAGAAGGAATAATGCTAACTTTCTTTAAAGAAGGTTTTATTTGATAATAATCATAGTACAAACTATGATATTCCATACAAGTATAAATGGAATGCCATAAACTACCACAATGAAAACAAGGATTTTGTGGTTTAAACCTAACAGTCCAACTCTTAACTCCTGATTTAGGAGGTAAAGAGTTTATATCATTATTCTTCCTGCAAAAAGAAGCAAGATGGTTAGCATTTCCACACTTATTGCATTTCTTTCTAGGAGCATTAGGAACAGACTTATAATTATTGCTTTTATTCACACCTTCCTTTCCATTCCTATTTTTCCTAGGTGGCTTTACCTTGTTTACATTCTTAATCTCTCTCAGCTTATACTTAAGCTGCTTCTTTGTCATTAAGCCTATGTTAACTTTAGTTGGTTTATCCTATTTTAATTTTTCAGAAGTTGACTCTGCCTTAACTTCTGTATCAATATCTTTCATCTTTTCAGAACCAGACTTTACAGTTTTAGCTACAAACTTAACATGATTTACCTTTGGCTTAGTGGTCTGTTTAACAGTAATTTGCTTAATTTGTTCAGTTCCTATTTCACTTTTATCATCTCCATATCCTAAGCCCTCTTTCCAGTTTCCACTACTTAGCAAATTCTGAGTTGTTCTTCTAGAGTTAGTCCTAGTCCTGATAATCTCTCTTTCCTTTTCTAACTCAGTTTTTAGAGACTGATTTAATTTTAACACTTCATCTCTAACATAAAAAGCATCATCTCTTTCTTTCTGAGTTTGATGGAACATAACTAACTCTTTTTCTAAATAGTCATTCTTTTTCTTAAAAGCCGGATTTTCAGAAGTTAACCCATCATATGTTAAGGTCTGATCTCTATAGCTAATGAATATGGTTTTAAGATAAGATCTCAACTCAGTAATATCATCAGTATGAAAAGTATAAGTTGTTTGAGGTACCTTTAACTCAGCAGCATCAGAACTGCTATCAGCATTTGCCATCAAGGCATAGTTCACCTCATCTTCAGAATCTGAAGTGTCTGTCCAGCTTTTCTTCTTTGTGAGAAGTGCCTTGCCTTTGTCACCTTTTCCTTTCTTGCAATCAAGAGATATGTGGCCTTTCTCACCACAATTGTAGCATTTAACATTTGAGTAATCTCCTCTGTCAGACTTTCCTGCTTTGCCTTCAGATTTTCTAAATCCCTTCTTATCAGAACTTCCACTTTTCCTGGAAAACTTCGTTCCCCTTCTAAATTTCCTATAGGCTATCTTTGTGATACCCTTCACCATAAGAGCACATAATCTCATCATTATTTCATCAGCATCCATTTCAGATAGACTTTCAGTTTCTGAATCCTCATCATTATCAGAACTTGATGACTCAATATCAGACTTTATGATGAGAGCCTTTTCTTTGCCTTTCTTTGTGACAGCCACTTTGGGGAATTCCTGCTCAGCCTTAAGAGCAATTGTCCTTGATTTTCTCCCATGTATCTTGCTTCTTTGATCCATCTCAAGTTCATGAGTTTTGAGCATACCATAAATTTCATCAAGAGTAGTTTCATCAAGAGCATAGTTGTCTCTTATAGTAGTTGCCTTCAAATCCCAACTTTCAGGAAGAGCTAAAAGGAATTTAAGATTAGAATCTTCAAGTTCATTTTCCTTATCCACCATTGATAGATCATTTAAGAGTTTGACAAATCTGTCATATAAACCAGTTAATGGCTCATCAGGTTTTGAGTCAAAGTGCTCATACTCTTGAGTAAGTATAGTCCTCCTGTTCTTCTTAATTGCATCAGTTCCCTGGCATCTTGTCTCCAAGGCATCCCATATCTCCTTTGCAGTCTTGCAGTTAATTACCCTATGTGACATGACATTATCAATGGCACTATGAAACAAATGCCTTACCTTTGCATCCTTGGCAATAGATGAGATATCTTCAGCTGTATACTCATTTTTCTCCTTTGGTACAGTCTTTGCTGGTTGATCTACAACTACAACAGAGAGCTTGATTGGCTTATGTGTAACTTCCAGAAACATAGCCAACCTCACTTAACATATGGGATACGCAGAAGTTCTCAGCATGGGAACCCTAATAGTCTCATACGAATGTGGATTTGAGTCTTTGAATTTTCTTAAGTTTTGGTGGGCTTGGTTGGAGTTTGTTCTTCTTCAGACATGATTGTTTTGGATCTTTACTGTATTTGTGTTAACAGATAGGCTCTGATACCACTTGTTAGGTCACACACACTGTAGAAGGGGGTTGAATACAGTGTATACTACAATCAAATCGAAATAAGAACACAAGTATGTAACAAAGAATAATCTTATTAATAAAACAGTATTGCAATGGAACCGTTCTCTCTCAGTGATGAACAAATATCACGAGAGCTGCTAGGGTTACAATAAATAATATTCTCGATAATGATAACACACATAGTGTAAACCCTATGTCTGTGTTTATATACCACACAGTTACAAGATAATCTCTAATCGATATCGAATATAATTTTGTATTCTAGAATATATCAATTAGTTATCTTTTCCTCCAAGTCTTCTATTCCTCATAGAATTCTTCTCCATGCATATCTCTTCTTATGTTAATCTTAATCTTTTTTTCCTTCAATCAGCCGCCTTCCTTATCTGAAAGTCTTCTTAAGTCTTGATATTATCTCCTGATGAATATCTTCTGATATCTTAAGTTCTGATAACTTAATAACAGACTTCAGTATAAGTACTAATTTTCAGTTAAGTCCTAATTTATCCTGTTAGTCAAGATCTGAAAACTAAACACAAATCATTATTATACATGACATCACAAATATATCTAACAGGCTAACTCGAGCCGTTCATGCTCGTTTACAACACCAAATTATTCCTAACATCCTCAGTAACCCAGAAATCATATTCACAACATCAAACACATAGTAGAGTTCATCCTCCATCTAGAATCAAGCGATTTTCCGGCAACATCATCGAAAAATCGTTCTAGTTGATTTCTCAACCAAATCGATCATATAATATATGAAATTAAAGCTCATAACATGCACAATCTATTCCGAGGATCAATAATCATCAAGAACCTTATTTTAAACTGGAAAATTAAAATCAAAATTTGTAAAAAACATGAAACTCGACTTCAATCATTCGGGACTCAAACAATCCAACTAAATATATGAATCGACTCTAATTCATTCCAGGAAACTTATTCAATCAACAAAAACAACTAACAATCATTCAAGAATCAAAACGAAATTTAAGCTCAAGAACATCAAAATCGATTTTTCAGAATATTTCACCTCAGATGCTAAAACTGGTATCAAATTAACGGGCTCGTTGAGAGGATGATTTTGTATGTAGAGCATCAATAGAGGATCCCAGAATCTCCCAATATCATTGATTCTTTGTTCTTGAATGAATTTCACCCCCCAAATTCTTTATTTTCTAACTTTGTTTTTAATAAAATAGATGAAATAATCAAGATAATTACCCTATTTATATTTTTGGAAAATGAATAACCCTAGAATCAATTAAGGGTGTTTGTGTTGTTTGCCATTACTCAGTATCTACAATAATAAAAGCGTAAAATAAACATTAGATTGTCTGAGTTAAAATTTTATGTTCATATGATTATGATATATTCATAATATACCTCCCACTATTTTTATCAAATTAATAGCCCTAACTATTAATTCGAAAAGTATATCCCATAAATCTTTCTAGTGAGCCAAGATCCATATTTCGTCATGTCCTAAGTCAACCACTGGTAATCCTTAAAACATGATTATTTAGGTAGACAACAGTTGTCAATTATATCATATATAATTGATCTTATCTATCTAATAGATTTTTAACCAAACTCTATGCTTCTAAGTTCATTATAGTTGAATATAACTGTTTATATTCACCTTATTATGATGACTCGGTTAAGTTAGACCCAATGATACAACGTCCGAATATAACTATTTATATTCATCGCATTTTACCACGATAGATAGGAGTCCCCTGCCACTGGCAACCATTCCCCTTATCGATCTAGGATTCAATGAGTGTTCATTCATTGGAAAGCATCTGATTAAAACTTAATATTTTTACTTAAGGATTTTTAATTTAGAACGATCATGATCCCATCATAAAGAGATTCCTAATTTTTCCTTGAATAAAATACTTCAAATCAATACACGTCAATGGTTTGATTTCCAGGCAGTGGAGGAGTCACATCGGTCTCACTTAAAACCCACAGCCTTACAAGTTCTATGAACCCGTTGTTGACAAAATCGCCCATGTCGGAAATAAAGAAGATTCGTATTTCATTCCGTGTTTCATAAACACGAGAATCTCATGATCGTTTGTTAATTTTAAATCTTGAGTCGTTACAGATTTTATCTTGTTTAAAAGCATGGCATGGGTGATGTATCTAATACATACATGCATCATTAATCTAATTAAAACATGCATTTTCTACTCTACACATACTATTTATACATCATATGAAAAGTGCGTAAAGTAAACGTGCAATAGTTATGGCCCAATCCTATATGATCTTTTCAGGCTAATGAAAAGATCAAGGTCAATCTAGGGTGTAAAAAATAACTATTACATATGTCTTCTCTATTGCTTCCATTGTCTCCTTGGCCTCCATAGGATGCCTCCTTATTCCCTTGTCCTTCGTAGATGTTACATTAAGAATTATACTAATGAACTTACAAAAGAACTCGAGTTACATTCGAGATAAAACAACTACAAATAGAAAACGACATGCAAGTCTTATTTATTACAAACCAAAAGAATAAACCATTACAACTAAAGTCTTAAGCCCATAACTATGCACCATGCTCAAGTAACCATTAAAGAACATGATAGATCATATAATGATGACATACTATTTATCACTTATCATGATCCAATCAAGAATAATAAATAAGTAAAGCATATGTCATAAGCACAAATTAAAATGAAACCCTAAACCGCGGATCGAATCCTATTCCAGAAACATGTATCAGTATACACACGACCCATATCCCAGTTACCAAAAACATGTATCAGTATACATATTATAAGAAATCGCATACATATGAGTTATGGCAGATCTTAAACATACTAGTATCATCATATAGATCATTAACAGATTCATCATATCATTCATATAACATAACTGTTATCATGGCAGTCTCATATCACATAACTGTTATCATGGCAGACTCATCACACATGCATACTTGTAAAAATACAGTAAACTAGTAACCAAATCAGCCCCCTATACACGTAGCTCTGATACCATTGTTGGGTTCCGAGGCATAAAACGCAGCGGATAAACGTAAATAAAACAAAAAAAATAATTCGAAACCGAAGAACAAGATCCATGTATAATTGTGGGCAGATTATGGAGATAACGAATCATACCTTTCAAGAGCTTAACTTTCATGAACTCAACGGAGATCCTAGCTATCACGCTTTGTGTCTACCTCTCGGAAAAAGACCTCTATGGTATCCACACGAGCACCTTCAAGAATGTCTCACAAACTTGACTACAAAATGGATGTACTAGCCTCCTTCTTGATGATCTGAATTGCCTTTGCCTCTCTTTGCTGCTAGGGTTTTCTCCAAAATGTAACTTACCTTTTAACCTATCATTATCTATTTATAATGACTGATTAAAAGGCTCATAACAGAAAAGCCCAACCCTAGTAGGTATAGGATTAAATAATCAAAACAAATTTCTATTATTTAATTAATAACTAAGTCATACTTAATTATTATGGGCAAAAACATTCCCTTTAATTCGAATTTATATTATCTCAATTAAGTCTTACTTAATTATAATAAAATTCAAATAATCATCAATTAATTTAGATCCACAATTTAAATTAACTATTCCATTAAGTGCTCTATTTGTGTGACCCTATAGGCTATTATTTAATTGGCAATAATTTTATTCTCTAATAAAATTATAAACAATGAGCGGTATCTAGTAATACATCATTGTTACCCAATTAAACAATAATTAATTCATGATTAGATAAAACCTTTCGTGATTAATGTTTTTCATGTAATATAATCCCTTTAACTATGCATATTATTGATTAAACTCGAGGCATATATTTAATCATCCTCTTCAACATTTATTCCGGGTTTACTTGATCCATGAGTAGATTATCAAGACAAATCATTATTTGAGCATGGTCATGCTTTTTATAATCTCACTCAATCAAGAGGCCAATAATATCTCTCCTAATTTTAGGAGGGTTAAATCCTTTATTTATTATTTCTCATACGACTCATGATATACCCGATGTCCACTTTTATCATCCCCGATCAAAAGTAACTTTTAATGTAGTCAAAGTATATTAATCCTCGTATAGAAATATAATGATTTCAAGTCAGAGGATCGTTACACCATTATCACTGTGAGTCTTTCTTATGACTTTATTAAACATGAAGAATCTCACTGTGGGTCTGTCCAGTACCATACTCTCTCACATGTACCTATGTATTGACTTTAGTATCCCATACTTATAACCAATGAGATGTGGTTATCCTGTCAAACAACATACTAGTCTATCTATGTATTATTATTGTCCTATATAATAATACTCGACTAGGGACCTTTAAGAATATGATATATTATATAATCTCAAGTTCAAGTCATGTACTTAAACTATACAATGTGTATCATGATTCTAAGGACATTTATTATGCAAATAAAATATCGCGGTAATTAAGGTCATAATAAATACATTTATTGAATGATCAACTGACATAAATATTTAAAAGAATAATGTATTGCCTCTAGGGCACCTACACTAACAAGAGGTCCCTGTGCTTTGATTGCTACCATCATCATCAGTATTGGCATCATCTTTCCTCAATACTGACTCAGGTGTATATTTTGTCTGAGCTACTATCTTCCCCTTTTTCCATCAAGACCTTGTAGCAAGGAGACAATAGCATCCAACTTTTGATTACTGGAGTTTTGATTTTTCTCCAGAATAGACAGCCTTTCATCCGTAGAATCCTAATTGCTTTCCACAGCAGCAAGCCTTTTGCTTAATCCCGGATACTTGTTAGTGTCACTGATGGAAGTAGTCAATTCATCTACTGAATCTTTTAAAACATTATTTGTTGTCCTAATTCCATAGATACTAGAGGGAAAGCCCTTGATCAATACAGTAGTAGCCTTGACAACATTCTTGAGATCAGGATTCTAGATGGAATTCATAGCATAATCAGCAAGAGTATGAGTAGCTTCATAAGAAATGTTCTCATTTCCCAACCTCCAAGAATTATTTCATTCATGATTTCTATGATGATTGAGAAATAGAGTGTTAGGAGCTGATGCATGTCCTTATGAAGAACCAAAAGTAGAATGCTTAGAAGCCTCCAAGAAAGATTTAAGAGTTTATGTATCAGGATCATCATCTTCATCTCATTACAATCATCATCACCACATTTATCACCTGTAAAAGGTGGAAAATCAAGACCAACATCAGGAATTGGTTCTTCAGCTATACCTTTTAACTTTTGATAAGCTTTTGAAGGTGTTCTATGACATCCTGGTCTGTTTCTGAAACAAAAGAACCAGTAACACCTAAGTCTCTCTGTTCTTTTAAAATGATCTCATCACTTCTCACACTTGTATTAATTTTAAGAGTAATATTTTCCTCACTTTTTTCACTCAAGTATACCTCTCCTTTTGCTAGTACAGGAGACTGCCTCTCAGCATTTGTAATTTTCACAAATTATTTTCTCACAATCTCACTTGAAAAGCTCAAATCACTCACAAAAGAAGAAATAAGAGAGGGATGAGATGAGTGGTCTACAGTCATATAAATAGGGGTTTCCTCATGCAAAGTTCTATTCATACTTATACTGACAGATAAAGTAAAAGTGCGAGCAGAAATTATACCTTTTATAAATGATTCCAAAGGCATAGCAGAGAGAGGAGTGAGCAATATTGCTCTTGTGTTCTGATTCTCAGCAACAATATTGACATCATGATCAAGATTGACATTGTCAGGATTTGATATATCAGGAACTGACTTTGAGTCAGGATCAGGAACTGCATCAGGATTTGCAGATAGGTCTTCATCAGTACTTTGAACTGATGCTTCTTGTGGGACCTGAGGCTTTGAAGCTTCTTTAACCCTTTGAGCTGAAGCTTCTTGTGGGCTTCCCTCAAATATTGGATAATTGATAATCGCATCTAGCTTGGCCAAGTGTTCCAGAGGATCTTCCTTCCGTTGCACATGTTTGGCCAAATCAGTATCCACAACATCGGGACCCCCTTAAAAAATATTAGGAACTATCCTTTGAGTTTGTATACCTGCACTTTTACTTTGAGAAAATGGTTCTTGCGTGACTGGAGCCTTAACAGCTGCCGGATCCCTTTGAGAATTAGGTTCTTATGTGTTGTGTTCTTTCTGTGGAGACTAGAACTATGTTTTCTTTCTCATAAGTATTGCCTTATCATCAGCTTTTCTTTTCCATGGTGTATCAAGACCCACCTCCCTTGCAAGATGAGCCATTAATTTAGCAAAAACTTCAATAATTTTGGATGGAGGGGTGTCAAGAAGAGGTGCAGTATCAGGCATAATATTCACTTTCTTAGGAAAACTGACCAATGTAGCAGGAATGTTAGTTTTCTCATTGCCAGGATACAAAGTTGTTTGATTAAGAGTAGCATGAAGATGTGTCTGCATTTTAACACTTTCTTTATGTGCTTCAAGCTTGTCAGTTAAGTTCACCAACTTCCTTTTATTTTTATGACCAACATTTTCCTCAATCACATTCTCATCCTTTTTAACATCACAAGTGTGATATCCCGGATTTTCATCTATTATTATTATTATTCTCTGAATATGTTATTGTGATTTTCTAATTTAGAAGGAATAAAATTAGGGATATTTAATTTCTGTTTGACGTGTTCATTTCATTAAATGGTAACGTGTTAATTGATAGTTGGTCTCAATCCCTGTTATTATTTTCGATATTGGTAAAGCTAAGTGTGTTTTCAAGTCTTGGGGATCGAGTGGATATTTTACTCGCCACAATATTTTATTTGTATCAGAAATATTATTTGGTATTTTAACGGTGTTCACCCGGGCATAGGGTGAGGTTTAAAATTATTTAAAAAGATAACATTTTACAACTATTTTGTTACATGTTAAATGAATAATAATATGTTTAATATTATTTAAAATGTGTTTGACCATGATTTAACATGCGGTTGATTTGTATATGGTCTTGTAAGGAGCAGAGTATTTTTCATATACCCATTACATGTTTAAAATGCATTTGTATGAAATTACCCGCAATCAGGACGCGTGTTAAAGTGTGTTTTTATCGAGGTACTTGTTTTATCTCGTTTTGCGGGCGTTTGCATATATTATATGTGTTTTCGGGGTTTACTATTAATTTAGAAAGTATTTTGCTTTCATAAAAATTATCGGCATTTATGAATATATTATATATTAATAATTTTTAGGAAATTTTGGCATAAATTTTATATTTATTTGATTAAATATTGTTCCCCGTTAATTATTAATTTTGGACTAATTGATTTGAATTGATATTAGTTATAAAAAAACAACAAAAACGTGTAACAACCTAATCTACCCACCCCACCTCCACCTCACCCCAGCCCCCCCCCCCCCCCCCGCCGCCGCGCATACCCTCTCCCTCCTTATCCCTTTTCTTTTCTTTCTTTCCCCCAGGCTTCCCTCTCCATCTTCTCTCTGTCTCTCCTTTCTATCGTATTATTTATTTATTTTCAATTTTCAAAAATTCATATCTCTCAAACCATCCGTCCAAATTCTATATATGGAAATGATCAGCGCTTCAATATCTACGCATAGGTATATATTTGCGAGATTTTGAGAAGAAAATTTGCGGAGCATATTTTGTTTTAATTTATTTTCGGGGCATAGAAAAGGAGTCTAATGGTGTTGATTACTCCACATGACGGAGAATTTAAATATCTTGTTTCTAGAACTGTAACCTAAAAAGATCTTGGTGTAGTTTGGAACTGTAACCTAAAAAGATCTTGGTGTAGTTTGGGGTCGCAAATGTTGTATTTCAGTTGTTGGAATTTATTTACTGTTAAATAGGTTATTTTGGATTAAGGTTTCATCGTGACGACCAAATCTTCTGACCCCGGATTTGGGGGCGTTACAGGTTGGTATCAGAGCTGTAATAACCCTAATTTTTGGAATTTTTGAAACACTGATGAATAGTAACTTTTGCTGATGATGCTGATTAAGAAAAATTATCAGACCACGCTATATAGGAGTATTGTTATGGAAATTCTAAGATCGTATTAGTATTCCATAAGATCGTATTGGGAAGTTAGCACATGAGCTAGCCCTACCCCCGAACCTGTAGCAAGTTCATAACAAGTTCACGTATCAATGTTATGGAAGTGTAATCCGGATGCTAGATATATAGGGGCATATGAGCGCATAGACATGCAATCAGACGTAACCTATATGGAGCACCCAGGAAGGGTTATAGATCGAAAAGGAACAAGTGCTTAGGAGAAGGGTTATCAAACTAGTCAGAGTTTGGTGGTAGAATCACAATGTGGGAAAATTTACTTGAGAGTTAGAAAGTGCAATGCTAAGAGAGTATCCCTATTCATTTTCTATCTGATTCCGGGACGGAATTATTTCAAGGAGGGGAGACTGTAATAACCCCAATTTTTGGAATTTTTGAAACACTGATGAATAGTAACTTTTGCTGATGATGCTGATTAAGGAAAATTATCAGACCACGCTATATAGGAGTACTGTTATGGAAATTCTAAGATCGTATTAGTATTCCATAAAGTAAATGAGTGTATGCAAAGGTCGTTAGAATTCGAATCCGGACACTTTGATTTTTCCCCGAAAATCCACCAAATACCGAAAGAATTAAGTATAAGGTAACATGATTAAAAGGATTTAAATTCAAGGATTATAAGAGAGGATCATAAAAAGGAATATAAAATATTGAGAAAGGTTTAGGGGAAACCCAAGTAATAAGATCCCGGGTATGATCCCTCAAACGATTAACAAAAACGAGAGATAAGCGAACCGTAAAGCAAATAAGCGACCAAGAGAAAAGCTTGTACAAGAAGCCAATGGTTGTGACATCATCAAACCACAAGGAAGAGACATGTGTTAAAAGGATGACATAGGCTTGATGATGCAAGCATGGTTAAAAGATATTTAGCTAAGATTGATTTATGGCCAAGTATTTGAAACCTAGTTAATTAAATCAAGGTTTAATTTAACCAAGCAAATAAACAACACACAAAGTCAACCAAGCAAGGATCAAAGAAGCATTTTCACTATCTTCTTCCCCCAAAAAGCTCTCGGCCTTTCTTCTTAAAACAAAGAGGAGTTTTTCAAAAACTCAAGCTAAACACCTTCAAAAATTATAAGGATTGTTTCCTTAGCTTCCATAATTCATAACTTAGTTATGCTATAAGTTTGGATCCAAGAATCCAAGGTTTACCTAGTTAAACAATTCCTAAAAGTTTAGGGTGAATAGTAACTTTCAAGAACAATTTTTTGATTCTTGATTTTATTTGTAAGGACAAGGTAGCTTAAGCATAGATCAAGGCTTCCATGGGCATTCCAAGGATCTTTCATTGATTAAAAGCTTCAAGAAGGTATAAAACTTCAAACCCTAGCTTTACTTTTGAGTATTAGGAATGGTTTTGATTGTTATAGTTCTTGAGAAGCATGATTCATGTATATTTAGAGTTTGGTTGGATTTGTAATGAGTTTGAGATGTAGATCTTGGTTATTGGTTAATGAACCTTAGTATGGTTAGTAGCTCTTGTTTGTGGTTGAATGAGTTGGATAAAACATGAAGTAATGGACTGATGTAGTGAGGTTTGGATGGATTTTGGTTGTAATGTTGGTTGTAAGTGGTTTGTGATTGATTTGGAGTAGTATAAACTTTGGTAATCGCGTAAACATAGCCGTCGTAATGCCCGATTTACCTTAGACTGTTTTTGTTATTAACTTCAGGACCCGTGAACTCACTGTTAGATTCTGACCATTTCCATATTTAGATAGTTCATGTTATGAGCTTCGTTTTGATATGTGGTTCGCTTGAATCCGATGTACGGTTTAGGAGAAACGACCGTTTTAAGTAACGACGTTTCGGGAACGAACCATTACCCCTCGCCTTACTTGGAAACCTTGGTTAAGACCCTTAAATGACTAATTGGAGTATGAAACAATTATGTAAAGTGTATTAGGCAGTTGGTAGAGTACTCGCAAAAGAATCGCCTTAAAATTCTTAATGATTAATTTATTAAAAATGGTGGAGCCGAGGGTACTCGAACGATATATGTGATTCGTTAAGCGTAGGAGTGACCATAAGCGAACGTTAGGGTTCAATTGGTTAAAGTCTAGTTTCTTAAGCGACTGGGGTTTAATTCTGACTTATGTTGTTGTTCATAGGTTATCGGACCCACTCTAAGCTTAAGTCTATCCTGGAACACTCAGGCAAATTTTCTACCCGTTATACTGTTGTTGTGATGTAAATATATGTATATGCATTATCTTGTGATAAGTGCATGATTGTTATTAGCACATTTTACGATATATTGGAGCATGCTGATATGGTATATATGCATGTCTGTTTCGTAATCTTGATATCTAATTGTTGATTCAAATTCTTATAAGTTGCATAATACTTATGCTAGTGATAAGCAGTAGTTGCGTATACCCTTAGTATAGGGGACCCAAAGGTTAACATTTTTCTAAACCGGGAGTCGATGTTCCCGAGTATAATATATATATATATATATATATATATATATATATATATATATATACAGATATAGTTTTCAAAACTATTAATCGAATAAGGTTTATTCGATAACTTTATTTTATTTAATGAATATTCTTTTGAATATTCATTCGAGGACTTATGACTCCGCTTATTTTATTAAATAATATTCTTTATTTTATTAAAGAATAATGTTTCGATAATCAAACTTATTTTCGATTATTCAAATAAAGATCGTAGTTTCGTATAAGTATATCTTTGGTTAATTATTATTCATTTAAAGTATGAGTTGTAAAACTTCTACTTCAATTATTTTTATAAAGATTATCTTTATGGGAATATTATTTAAATAATAATATTCAGATATTTTCTAATATATCGGGACTGATTTATTTCATTAAATCAGCATTACTCCAAACATTCTTAAAAATGTTTTCGAGTCTTCAAAATGATTTTAAAAGTTAGAGCGGATCCCAAAACTCGTTTTCAAATTTAAGATCTTCCTTTTTGAAGGGGACTTGAATACTTGCTCAAAAATCTAAGGGATCCGGCTCTGTGGTATATTTTATATTCGCAACGAGGTTGTTGTTTTGATAAATGAATTGATTACTTACCCAACATTCGGGAAGTAAGTCCATCTAATTGAGTCGTCATAAGCGACAGGCCGGGGTACGGTCTATCAAAGTGTAAGTGGCTGGGTGGCAGTCCATCTGTTATGACCGGTATCTTCGTGTAATATTATTTGTGGATTTGGTATAATATTTAAGTCAAATAAAAATATATTCAATGATTGTACGCTAGTGTGAGTGAAAATTTCTGCATTATAAATTTGCTTTGTGTAGTATATGATTTTTCAAAGCAAGAGTTTATTTAATTTCTTTATTTTTGATTTATAAGGAATATTCTAAGCTTTGGAAAAATTTTCTTTTAAAAGGTATTTTGTTCACAAATTTTGAAAATTATTTTATAAAGTCTCTAAAAATCCAAGTTATTTTATGGTATAAATTTTATAATTTTTGAACTTGTCTTTTATTTTATAAAAATAAATCATTATAAATTTTAGTTGTCATATTTATCAAATTACATAAGAGACCATGCATGCAAATCACCCTTCTATTCTCTCAAAGGGCAAATAAGACTTTTCCAACCCCACTAACTCATTTGATTATTACCAAATTACTACATTAGCCTTGCATGCAAAATGGCCTAACTTTAGCTAAAGGACATTTTTGTAAGTTCTCACTTCCACTCATTATTTGTCAACCAAAAAGCATAAAACAAAAAAATCAAAGTGGGAGAAATCATTCCACTCATTCCACACTCCAACACACCACAAATTTTCTCTCTTTTCCCCCTCCCACCTTGCTCTCGGCCGAAGGCCAAATCCCCCACCCCCCTTCCATTTTTCAATTCATTCTTCATCTTCCCAAGTGTAAATCTTTTACCTACATTCATCTTATATCCTTTCCAAGTGTTTTGAGACTTGGAAGTTGAAGTTCCATGGATGCATGTGTAGTTCTTATGTGATCTCCAAAGAGAAACTCTTGATTCTTGTGAATTCAAGAGCTCTCTATGAGATATATTATGTATATGTGCTAACTAAGTGTTTTATGGAGATATCATGCTTTAAAATACTTTGCATGCTACTGAAATTTCATTATATATTTATGTTTAGCCATGCATGCTAGTTTTAAGACATTAAAATGATGATCAACCATGTTTTGCATGCTATTCTTTTCGAAATCATGTTGTTATGTTTAAAAATCTATAAATACAAAATAGGTGTGCTTAAAATAGATTGTTTCCATGATAAATTTCTTATTAATACTTAAAAAAAGTTATATTTCATGATTATTAAGGATGAGTATTAGGTGCAAGTCGATTTTGCAAGCATTTAAAACTTTATGCCTAGCCGAAATCTTGTTATGTGCTTTCCATGAGTTGCATGTTATATATTTAGTTGCATGTTGTTTTTTTCGGCCATGGATGATCTCACCCAAGGTTATTTTGAGAATAAGGGAGTTAGTTCAGTAGATTACCATGTATAAGTCTTGGTTTAAGTATTGAGTTGTTGTTAGTTGAGTTTGTCAAGTCAAAACCTTGGAAAATGAGAGTTATAGTTTCTGCAGAAAATCAGTTTAGTACCCTGAGATTTAGAGTGAGTTTTGACCATGTCATTGATGTGCACTTTGAGGCCCAAGCTACCAGAAGTTAGTATTGGGAGTATATAAAAGATTTTAGGTGTTGGTTGGAGGTTTGCATGTCATTTGGTTAGGTGCACAAGTAGAATAACAAAATCTATCCAGCAGGGGACAGTTTTGTTGCAACTTAGAAATAGGGAGATTTGACCATGTCATGGGTAGGCCCTCATTAGGCCCAATTGGGCCTTAATTAGAGGGAGTGTCATAGAAGTTTTTCCAACCATAGTTCATAGGATATGAGTTAGAACCATGTGTCACAAGTTAATTCAAGTCAGGGCGTTTTATGCCCAGAAAAGCAGGGGAACCTTGGACTTTTAGCTTAGGCCCAAGAAGGCCCAATCCAGGCCCTTGAGCCACATCAAGCTTGTGAGATGCCCTTAGGTCAGGAGAGTCTTGTGTAAAATTTTTGAAGGAAAACTTGAAGTTTAAGAGTGCCTAATGCACTCAAGAAACTATAGTTGTCATTCTGAAATTTGCACCAGTGAACACTATTACTTATCACATAATTTTAGAACACTTAGAAGTGAGTATTAGGTTGACCACCATAGTTGTAAGATAGTATAAGGTCAGTAGAGCAAAAGGCACAAGTGAGGGTCAATAGGTGTTGGATAATTTAGGAAAGGCACATCGAGTTAGGAAGCCAAAATTAGAGGACTATGTCTAGTTTAGCGACCGACTTAAGTTGTGAGTCGAGATCATCCAAGCCTAGTGTTGCATTACGGTATATATGGTGTTATTTGGTATTAATATATGATATGTGATTATGTGGCTATGTGTGTGCAATTGTAATTTAAAAGTGAATATAAATTAAGTGCATATAGGCCTAAGTGTCATCCGTGTTTAATTTCGAGTTGTAAATAGGTTAAGTTGGTAAGAATATATTATAATGAGGATTATTATTATTTATGTAGGATCTCGAGACGAGGGAAAACTTGCCATAAAGGTCGAGTGAAGCTCCAGTTGTTGCTCCTACCAGTCAGACCAGACCAGCCTATCTCAAGGCAAGTGATTCAACTTGACCTTCGTACTTACTGTAAACAGTTCATATATATCGATGCAATTATCCTGAGTCATTTTGACATATTTAAATCAAGCGTATCTTTTGTTTATCTTTGAGTTACATAGAGATGCCATGAACCCTCGAGTACGTATTGCAAGTAGTTCAAAAGTCTTATCATGACAATATATTAAAGTAATTCGAATGCCATGATAAAATAAAGAGTTGTTATAGCACTCGGTTGATCCTCTTGATTACCATGATAATGATTCCTAAGTAATGATATCTCATCCTGATACTTGAATCCCTATAGAACCTTACCTTGATACCTGAAAGCCAAATATTTATCAAAGTTGTCCCTAATTGATTGATACCCCTCTTTCTTATCCTAAAGCTTGTCAATTCTGATATATTCTGAGCTAAAAATCATTTCTTCATACCTTAACACCCTTAGTATTCATGAAGCTTACATTCTTGATGATCCAGCACTTGAACCTTGATGAGAAACCATTGCTTTAAGCCCAATTTGGCACTTCCTTTCATGATATCCAATAGCCTCACTAAATTCCCTTGTCCAAACTTTGATACATGAAAACCATTCAGTTACCCTAATAGAGTTTAGTTTTGTGAATCATGACTCTGAGATTTAGTACCATATTTCCCGTGTTTCGAGTTGATCTATAATCTCTTGATAAAAATGGTTACTGTTAAAAGAGACTTTGTTATAATTCGGCATCAGTTTTTTTTAAAATAAATAAAATGTGAGTTTTCAGTCCCAAAGGGGGATAAATGTTTTCTTTGAATAGTGGATCTGGACTGAGACGAGAGTCCTTTCCACACTTATATTAGGCTTAAAAGTTGCCTAGGGATTCCCGTTAATGTTTTAGAACCCAGCGAGGTTCGGGATTACTTCGTGGCTGATCACCAGCTGTAATCCGTAGCGTCATAAAATGATTTTGATTAAGACATGATTTTAAAATTGTTTTGATACAAGCAAAATGATGCCATCTCACATAGTTCAATCTCTCATTATCATTGGTTATGTCTTTTCATTGTCATTCTTAAAGGTATATCTCGATTTGTGTTTGTGTCGTACTGTTAGCACTTGTTGAGCATTTGGCTCACTCCTTATTTTACCCTGATATTACAGCTAGCAGCTATGGTTAGATTCAAGCATACTGCCCGTAAGACCTGTGATGCTGATGCTTATGTTCGAGCTCAGGTAGAATAAGTAATAATAGCTATGTGAGGACTCGGTATTTGTAATCAGATGTAATAGTTGGTAGTGTTGGGCTGTTCCAAACCCTAAACTGTAAGATCTTGGATTTGGTTGTGTATTCTTCATTAAAATAGCTATATTTATTTTGCTGTTTAAGTTGGGGGTGTGACACCATCAACGCGTAAGAGGCTGGGTGGCGATCCAGCACAAGGTCCTAATGCGGCCAGGGTGATGACCGGTGGGGGATTCATCCATCTACTAGTAGAAAAGGTTACTTAATGGGTATCTTTTCCTGATCAGCAAGATATCGGGTTTATGCCAAAATTCTTTTCTTTCTAAATTTATTAGATATTACAACTCTGTTCATACTTTACATGACAGAGGTTTTCAGGAAATGTATGAGAGATATATATGGATATATATATATCGGGACTTAATGAAGTATCTCGTAACTTCATTTCTTTCAAATGATATTTCAAAGATTGGATCTATTCAAGTCTTATCTTGTAGTCTCATCTATGTGATGAACTTTTGAAACTAATTATAACTTGAACGGTGGTAGTTCAAGTAGTATTCGGAAAAAGATATAAGTATATTGGAGTATCTTGTAACTTCATCTTTTCAACTTATATCTGGTTAATGATTATCTTATGCATGACAAAGATTTTCAGAAAAATGTTGAGACAAGGTTAGATATATGAGATCACCTTGCTACGATATTTTATACAGTTATAAACTGGAACTCTGTGTATATTATACATGTCAGAGGATTTCAAATATTTGAGAAGTATATATGTATATATATACTGAATATTTTGCGACTTTGTCACATTAAGATATCAAACTTGGTTCATTTCTTTTTGACCCAAACTTTCATGAGTACTATGAGAATGCTCATATATTGTTAATTATTATACATATTATTTCGGTGGGCTTGTTGCTCACCCTTACTTTCTTCTTTCATCACACAATAACAGATAGACAAGATGAACAGGATCAAGCTCCCAATTCGTGAGCGGTTAGGAAACGTTCCGCAGTTTCCTGTAGGCGTTGATGCCGTTGTAGCGGAGGTAGGAACTACCAATAGGCTAGGCTTTCAACTTTTGTTGTGCCAGACTTATGTATATTTATGAATTGTAATAATGGCAAGGAATATGTAAATTTATTTAGAAACCCTTTTGAGGTGTAATGGCTTATAATTGTGGAATAAAATAACTTGTGTTATTTTTGGATATTCATCTCTGAGACTATAACTTGTGGTGTGTGTGTATATTGTGGGGTCACAGTACGTAGTAGTTGGTTGATTATTAAGATTAAGTATTATTAAGGGAAATGGAACTCGTGACAACCCGGATCCCCGACCCCGGATTTGGGGGTGTTACAGAAATGGTATCTGAGCTAAGCGTTATAAACCTCAGAGATGATGTGACGTTAAAATAATAAGTTCACTAAGATAATAAGAACTCTTGCCAAGGTCATAGTCGGACTACCTAACGTAGTACTGACAGTTAAAACCCTTATGTGAACCCTTATAAATATCATGATATAAGCGTAGTTCGTTATCGTATATGGTAGCGGGACTCCGAACCCTGAGGTTGAGGACCAACTACGCGATGATGTTTTATTAGTTATTGGAGATCAGATTGTGGATCCGATAGAGCATCCTAACGCGGGACCGGATGATGTTCATATTGAGGATGTAGCGGTTGAGGATGTTATCCTAGAAGGGATTATTGCTGAGAAGGATTCTGTGGAGGATCCTGACTTGAATGAATATAGGACCACTGAAGAATTGATGACCATGGATAGGGCGACTACCAGAGGTAGGATTTGCCGGTCACTACCGGAGGTTCGTTCAAGTTTGTAAAGATAGTAGCCCCTTTAACGCGGCTTACTCGTAAGACTGAAAAGTTTGAATGGACAGAGAAATGTGAGAACAGCTTTTAAGAACTAAAGAAAAGGTTGGTGACAGCCCCTATATTGGCATTTCCGGATGGAAAAGGAGATTTTGTGATGTGTAGTGACGCTTCACATAAGGAATTAGGGTATTTCTTATACAGCACAGCAAGGTAATCGCGTACCCGTCAAGACAATTAAGGGAATATAAAATTCAATGTCCCCACCCATGAGCTTGGGCTCATGGCAATAGTTTTTCCCTAAAGATTGGAAGCACTAATGGTATGGAGAGAAGTGCGAGATTTACACAAGCCATAAGTGCTCTAGTGCTTTTTCACGCAGAATGAGCTCAACATGCGCCAGAGCAGGTGGTTAGAGCTAATCAAGGATTACGATTATGAGATTCTTTATCATCTAGGGAAAGCCAAAATGGTGGCTAATGCCCTTAGTATAAAAGAGAGACTCAAGATGAAAATGTCTTTGGGCGAGTTGATAAGAGATTTTGAGAAAATGGAAATAGAAGTGAAGGTAACCGGAGCCGGTACCGAAAAGCTGTTTGAGATTGCAATACAACCCGAATTATTGGAAAAGATCATATTGTGCCAAGAAAAAATGATGAATGAAGTTAGAGAGCCAACAAATAGAGAAGAGATTAATACCGAGAAAGATGATAAGGGAATAATGAGGTATTCCTACAGAATTTGGGTTCCAAACATTCAAGAGCTTAAGGACAAGATCTTAGATGAAAGCCATACTTCGAGGAATAAGATTTAGGGCAAACCCTGAATGTGATAGTCAGGGAGGTCGCCATCAAGAAAGAAAGAACCCATAACATAATGAAATGGAAAACAAGGATTTTAACGTATAAAATAACCCTGATTATGGGAGAAGGATGAAACATTTTATACTGAGAAAATAGAAGTCGAGCAAGATAGGGAGAACCGGGATGATACTCCTATGGGCAATTCATGGACCTGCCTAAACAAAAATTATACTTTTATTCCCAAACACCACCCTGAGGAAACAATGCGGTGGAAAATTCTTTCAGGGCCTTTAAGTCACTAAGCTCTCAGAGTTCCAAGGAACAAGCTGACCTAACCGAGGCAAGAGCCTGGCCAAAGGAAATAGAGGAATGATTTTATATTCTAAATGATTGATGAAGCATAAAAGACTGTTTTTGTCACTTACCTTCCTAAGAGAGAGGCCACCCGCTGGTGAAAGGCGAAGAAAGACACGGGGCCAGAGGTTATAATAAACCGATTAAAGTTCAGTCAATTGTTTTTGGGAAAGTACTTCCCAAGGTTATAGAGATAGTGTAAAAGCTTTAGAGCCAGAACAAAGGCGGACGAGTATGATGAGTTATGAATCTAACTTGTAAAAGTTGGCAAGATTCATCCTGAGGACACGAATCCCAAAATGACTTGATGTTTGAAGTAAATGATTAGTGGGTTCATTAAATGATTATAAGAGAAAGGAAAATAAAAAGAAACTGAAGTGGAAATGAATATAAAGGCAATAGAGTTTGAGGAATGATAAGGGAGTTGGGTATGAGGAAACCCTAAAAACTCGTAGCAATAGAAAAGGAAAAGTATGTAATCATCAGGATGAGGGTGATTCACCATGAGTTAAAATTGATGTTTGAAGGCATAAGAGATACATATATTTTATCCCTTTTAAGTTGGGAGGATTTAAGGAAACCTTGAGATAGTTCGAAGGATAAATAATGAGACGCGGATAGACTGGGGAGACAAGAAAGTAAGAAATTAGGAAATTGGATGAATGAAGTGACCTTCAAGAATGTGAAGTATGAGTATCACATGTGAATTGATACCCAAAAAGGGGGACGCCAGGCATAAAAGATATCCCAGTGTTGAGATGACTGTTGAGATAAATAAAAGAGGTAAATGAGTAGTTAGAACTAAAAGGTTCACGTTGAACACGACCAATATCTTCTACAACATCCCTGTTATCATTACTGAATCAGGCCAGAAAAGCGGATAATCTTTGTTATCTTTTGGAGGCCATATTGATTGACCTCATTTTGAATACAGATCTTATTGTCAAATTAGGCATATACTATCGAGGTGGGAATGATTGAATAAGATACCCTTATCAGGGATATATGACTTAATTTATCCATAAAAGGATGCAGGTACCTTTTTAAAGGTGGAATTAAGGATAGAACCTCGGTAACTTAAAATGAATCCTAGGGGAATGCATAAAGGTTGGCATTTCACCCTTAATAGGGATAGTATGAGTTTTGACAGTATGAATTGGAAAGGATTAAGGTAACAACAACCTTTAAGGATCAGTGGAGAAAGTTTTTCAGAACTATATAGACAATGATTCTGGTATTAGTAAATGGTATCTTGATATGCCCTGTATCTAGGGAATACAGGAGGAACGATTCAAGGATAACCTTAGAGGTTTTACAAGGAGAAAGGTAATATTCGAAGTTCTGAAGAATAGAAATTTTGATAAACGAAATATGACATAATTACAATAATGCCAGGTGGGCACGTGTTGAACTATAAGAAAGTATAGATCGACCCAATGAGGGTCGAGATTGGTGAAAACAGGGACCCAAGATAAAAGACGTCCTAAGTATGATCGAGAGTCAGTCGTGACAATGATCACCTCTAAAGACCGAGGCAATAACTTATGCAAAAATGGTGATTTTTTTCTCACCAAAGCTTAAGGAAGAGCATCTTCAAACAAGCAGTGATTGGAAATGAGGTAGAAAATTTAGTTGGAGATCGTTCAAAAGACATTGATTATAAGGAACTATTACTATCAGGAAAGGCCAATGAGGTGGCCGACACTCTAACTGTAAGAGAGCAATTATAGGCGCTCGTGCCAGAGGAATACAGTGATGATGGTTAAAGCCGTGAAGGTTGTATTATGGTGTGAAAGATTGACATTCCTTCTGATGATTGTGCGATACTCAACCGTAATAGTAGTTTGGTAAAGATTTAATTTATATAATTGCCGTGAGTGGGCTACCTATCTTAGAAGGTCCGATCTTGAGATAAACCAAGACCATGTTATGAAAGGACTAAATGAACCTTTGAGCTTCGTATCTCCTAATAAAGAGATATGGTTAATAATAGTATTAGCCTGCTATCATTGCTTTCATTCAAACTCTTCTGCAATTTTATCTGCTTCATGTTATGTATGTACGTCAGGATCAGGAGTGTTCTTCATGAATCATGAATGGTGATTATGTTACCACCTTAGAAGGAATCGATAAGATATGTATGGACTCCGTATGGTTAGCTATTAAGACTTCATGGAAAACCAATGACTACAGTAGGTCAATGGTGGGCCATAGTAATGCAGGAATGATTCCGCGAGTAATGAGTCGATTACTTACAACTGTGAAAGTTGTATTGTAATGGATGTTGAGATTGAGTACCACTAATTGAGTCATGGTGATGTATAAGTTATTATTGATAGACTAACTAGTGGATTATCTACCTACTGAATATTTATTCCTTCTTATGAATAGAGAGCCGTATTACTATACGAGGAAGGTTGCAGTGCAAGCATAGAATACTAGTAACGATGATGTCTACAATGAAATCCCAGATTCGATTTTCGCTGTCGAGGGAGTTTCAACGGTGATTGTTTATAAACTCGAGCAAGAGCATGGGTTCATAGAATGATGGACGGAATAGCAAAAATATTCAGGCACATGAATTGTGATGCGATAATACTGGATATTGATATAGATACTTATGTTTCATTCTCCTTTGATAAACCTCTATAATTCAGATGTAGATTCCAAGCCAGATATTTTGTGGCAGTATATTTTTTATATAATGCTCTTAAATTCGTTCTTTTCTATCCTTTTCATTTTGTATAAGCTGAGAAGAACAACCCTTCCAGAAGGGGAGGTATTGCCGAATGACTATCTATCTGTGTGATAGAAGCCATGTAGGATACCATCTATTGTTTAATTGCTTGTCAAGTACTAAAGGCTGGCCACCTTCTGTACTAACTATGCGATGTAACAAGTGTTCATGATCATAGTGATCTCTCAATAAAATCTTGTACTTCTATACGATGGATCAAGCTTTCGAAGATGGAAGCAGCTAGAAAGGAAGTAGTATCAGTGTGGTGGTATTCTGAATCTAACGCGTTCGTGATACTAAGGTTGACACAATTATTAAAAGGTTATAGAATGCTAACGAGCAAAAGTGTAACCAATATAGTATTATGTACGGAAAATAGTAATGACTACGAAGTGGAAAAGAATGGGTATTGAGAAGCAAAACCTATAATGCTAGAAGCTATGATGAGAGTCTGTGCAATAGACTGAAAAGAATTTGGAATGATCACTTAAACACGGATTGAGTTTTCTTACGACAATAGATCGTGTGTCAGTATCGAGATGTCACCTTATGAGATCCTTGAGGGAACACCATGTCGATCTCCCTTATGTTAGGATGAAGTTGTGGAGCGCAAGATTCTCGGACCAGCAGTGGTCCAAAGGACCAAGGATATAATAGATCTAATCAGAGGACGACTGGTAGTAGCCCAAGATGGACATAAGAAGTGTGTTGATTTGACACGAAAGGACAAAGAGTAGGAAGTAGGGGACCTAGTGCAGTTATAGGTATTCCCTTGGAAAGGATGGATGAGGTTCGGAAAGAAAGGAAAGCTAAGCCCACGAATTGTTGGACCCTTTGAGGTATTAAGACGTATTGGGAAGTTAGCACATGAGCTAGCCCTACCCCCGAACCTGTAGCAAGTTCATAACGTGTTCACGTATCAATGTTATGGAAGTGTAATCCGGATGCTAGATATACAGGGGCATTTGAGCGTATAGACATGCAATCAGACGTAACCTATATGGAGCAACCAAGAAGGGTTATAGATCGAAAAGAAACAAGTGCTTAGGATAAGGGTTATCAAACTAGTCAGAGTTTGGTGGTAGAATCACAATGTGGGAAAATTTACTTGAGAGTTAGAAAGTGCAATGATAAGAGAGTATCCCTATTAATTTTCTATCTGATTCCGGGACGGAATCCTTTTAAGGAGGGGAGACTGTAATAACCCCAATTTTTGGAATTTTTGAAACACTGATGAATAGTAACTTTTGCTGATGATGCTGATTAAGGAAAATTATCAGACCACGCTATATAGGAGTACTGTTATGGAAATTCTAAGATCGTATTAGTATTCCATAAAGTAAATGAGTGTATGCAAAGGTCGTTAGAATTCGAATCCGGACACTTTGATTTTTCCCCGAAAATCCACCAAATACCGAAAGAATTAAGTATAAGGTAACATGATTAAAAGGATTTAAATTCAAGGATTATAAGAGAGGATCATAAAAAGGAATATAAAATATTGAGAAAGGTTTAGGGGAAACCCAAGTAATAAGATCCCGGGTATGATCCCTCAAACGATTAACGAAAACGAGAGATAAGTGAACCGTAAAGCAAATAAGCGACCAAGAGAAAAGCTTCTACAGGAAGCCAATGGTTGTGACATCATCAAACCACAAGGAAGAGACATGTGTTAAAAGGATGACATAGGCTTGATGATGCAAGCATGGTTAAAAGATATTTAGCTAAGATTGATTTATGGCCAAGTATTTGAAACCTAGTCAATTAAATCAAGGTTTAATTTAACCAAGCAAATAAAACAACACACAAAGTCAACCAAACAAGGATCAAAGACGCCTTTTCACTATCTTCTTCCCCCAAAAAGCTCTCGGCCTTTCTTCTTAAAACAAAGAGGAGTTTTTTAAAAACTCAAGCTAAACACCTTCAAAAATTATAAGGATTGTTTCCTTAGCTTCCATAATTCATAACTTAGTTATGCTATAAGTTTGGATCCAAGAATCCAAGGTTTACCTAGTTAAACAATTCCTAAAAGTTTAGGGTGAATAGTAACTTTCAAGAACAAATTTTTGATTCTTGATTTTATTTGTAAGGATAAGGTAGCTTAAGTATAAATCAAGGCTTCCATTGGCATTCCAAGGATCTTTTATTGATTAAAAGCTTCAAGAAGGTATAAAACTTCAAACCCTAGCTTTACTTTTGAGTATTAGGAATGGTTTTGATTGTTATAGTTCTTGAGAATCATGATTCTTATATATTCAGAGTTTGGTTGGATTTGTAATGAGTTTGAGATTTAGATCTTGGTTATTGGTTAATGAACCTTACTATGGTTAGTAGCTCTTGTTTGTGATTGAATGAGTTGGATAAAACATGAAGTAATTGACTGATGTAGTGAGGTTTGGATGGATTTTGGTTGTAATGTTGGTTGTAAGTGGTTTGTGATTGATTTGGGGTAGTATAAACTTTGGTAATCGCGTAAACATAGCAATCGTAATGCCCGATTTACCTTAAACTATTTTTGTTATTAACTTCAGGACCCGTGAACTCACTGTTAGATTCTGACTATTGCCATGTTTAGATAGTTCATGTTACGAGCTTCGTTTTGATATGTGGTTCGCTTGAATCCGATGTACGGTTTAGGAGAAACGACCGTTTTAAGTAACAGCATTTCGCGAACAAACCATTACCCCTCGCCTTACTTTGAAACCTTGGTTAAGATCCTTAAATGACTAACTGGAGTATGAAACAATTATGTAAAGTGTATTAGGTAGTTGATAGAGTACTCGTGAAAGAATCGCCTTAAAATTCTTAATGGTTAATTTATTAAAAATGGTGGAGCCGAGGGTACTCGAACGACTTATGTTATTCGTTACGCGTAGGAGTGACCATAAGCGAACGTTAGGGTTCAATTCGTTAAAGTCTAGTTTCTTATGCGACCGGGGTTTAATTCCGACTTATGTTCTTGTTCATAGGTTATCGGACCCACTCTAAGCTTAGGTCTATCCGGGAACACTCAGGCAAGTTTTCTACCCGTTATACTGTTATTGTGATATAAATATATGTATATGCATTATCTTGTGATAAGTGCATGATTGTTATTAGCAGATTTTGTGATATATTGGAGCATGCTGATATTGTATATATGCATGTCTGTTTCGTAATCTTGATATATAATTGTTGATTCAAATGCTTATAAGTTGCATAATACCTATGCTAGTGATAAGCAGTAGTTGCGTATACCCTTAGTATAGGGGACCCAAAGATGAACATTTTTCTAAACCGGGAGTCGATGTTCCCGAGTATAATATATATATATATATATATATATATACAGATATAGTTTTCAAAACTATTAATCGAATAAGGTTTATTCGATAACTTTATTTTATTTAATGAATATTCTTTTGAATATTCATTCAAGAACTTATGACTCCGCTTATTTTATTAAATAATATTCTTTATTTTATTATAGAATAATGTTTCGATAATCAAACTTATTTTCGATTATTCAAATAAAGATCGTACTTTTGTATAAGTATATCTTTGGTTAATTATTATTCATTTCAAGTATGAGTTGTGAAACTTCTACTTCAATTATTTTTATATAGATTATCTTTATGGGAATATTATTTAAATAATAATATTAAGATATTTTCTAATATATCGGGACTGATTTATTTCATTAAATCAGCATTAATCCAAACATTCTTAAAAATGTTTTCGAGTCTTCAAAATAATTTTAAAAGTTAGAGCGGATCCCAAAACTCGTTTTCAAATTTAAGATCTTCCGTTTTGAAGGGGACTTGATTACTCGCTCAAAAATCTAAGGGATCCGGCTCTGTGGTGTATTTTATATTCGCAACGAGGTTGCTGTTTTGATAAATGAATTGATTACTTACCCAACGTTCGGGAAGTAAGTCCATCTAATTGAGTCGGCATAAGCGACAGGCCGAGGTACGGTCTATCAAAGTGTAAGTGGCTGGGTGGCAGTCCATCAACGCGTAAGAGGCCGGGTGGCGGTCCAGCACAAGGTCCTAATGCGGCCAGGGTGATGACCGGTGGGGGATTCATCCATCTACTAGTAGAAAAGGTTGCTTAATGGGTATCTTTTCCTGATCAGCAAGATATCGGGTTTATGCCAAAATTCTTTTCTTTCCAAATTCATTGGATATTACAACTCTGTTCATACTTTACATGACAGAGGTTTTCAGGAAATGTATGAGAGATATATATGGATATATATATCGGGACTTAATGAAGTATCTCGTAACTTCATTTCTTTCAAATGATATTTCAAAGATTGGATCTATTCAAGTCTTATCTTGTAGTCTCATCTATGTGATGAACTTCTGAAACTAATTATAACTTGAACGGTGGTAGTTCAAGTAGTATTCGGAAAAGATATAAGTATATTGGAGTATCTTGTAACTTCATCTTTTCAACTTATATCTGGTTAATGATTATCTTATGCATGACAAAGATTTTCTAGAAAAATGTTGAGACAAGGTTAGATATATGAGATCACCTTGCTACGATATTTTATACAGTTATAAACTGTAACTCTGTGTATATTATACATGTCAGAGGATTTCAAAGATTTGAGAAGTATATATGTATATATATACTGAATATTTTGCGACTTTGTCACATTAAGATATCAAACTTGGTTCATTTCTTTTTGACCAAGACTTTCATGAGTACTATGAGAATGCTCATATATTGTTAATTATTATACATATTATTTCGGTGGGCTTGTTGCTCACCCTTGCTTTCTTCTTTCATCACACAATAACAGATAGACAAGATGAACAGGATCAAGCTCCCAATTCGTGAGCGGTTAGGAAACGTTCCGCAGTTTCTTGTAGGCGTTGATGTCGCGGAGGTAGGAACTACCAATAGGCTAGGCTTTCAACTTTTGTTGTGCCAGACTTATGTATATTTATGAATTGTAATAATGGCAAGGAATATGTAAATTTATTCAGAAACCCTTTTGAGGTGTAATGACTTATAATTGTGGAATAAAATGACTTGTGTTATTTTTGGATATTCATCTCTGAGACTATAACTTGTGGTGTGTGTGTATATTGTGGGGTCACAGTACGTAGTAGTTGGTTGATTATTAAGATTAAGTATTATTAAGGGAAATGGAACTCATGATAACCCGGATCCCCGACCTCAGATTTGTGGGTGTTACAAGAGCTATGGTTATAGTAAACTAGAAATGAGAGTGTGTAAGAGTGTGTATAGTTATGTAAGGATGCAAGAGCTCATATCGAGTTCGTTTGAACTACTGGATATAGTACCAATTAGTAAGTTAAGATAGGAGTACTCGTTTAAGATTATTCTACGGAACTAGACAGAATTCCTCGCAGCTGTGAACGTATATTATGGAATCTTCTGAGGCTGTTATGAGTCAACGACGACGTAGATTATCAATAAATTTAAGATACGAAGAAGAAGATTTTGGAAGCGGATGACGAGTCATTTGAAGAATCGATAAAGATGATAAGTATGAAGACTTTGGCAATACCTTCTCTATCTATAACTTGTTTTTAAATCTCATAAAAAGAGGTATCTGTTAGAAGTTATATTACCTAACACTAATTTTCAAATCACTTATGCGTTTTAAATGTTCCAAAGTTTGTCATGAAGCCTATTTTCAGGTTTTGATAGCTCTGTCAAGTTATGATATTGGACTTTCACTTCTCTTATATGGTGGATAATCTTATTGGTGATGTGACACCACTTGCTTATTTGTGTTAAACTTTTGTTTTCTGGATTTCATTTCCTCCAGAAATATAAGCTTTGAAATCTTTTCAGTTTTGATCCAAGGATTGCATTAGCAAGTCATTTATTAGAAACCCTTGATTATTCATTTGATTTTGAATTTTCTTTCATATTCTTTTACTCTGACTGAGACGAACAACCTTTTTTATAATGGACTCCAGGACTCTCTGTCTGTGCGATAGAAGTTAGATGGGATGCCATCGTTGGTGTGTTGTGCATTAAAAAGGCTAATTACCTTCACTTATAGGTGTCTTAACTAAGACACACAACATAAGTTCTTTTGATCATATTGATCTCTCTGTTATTCTTTTATTCCAACAAATTGTACTCAAAAATTTATATTTTGAAAATCACAGTTGTGGAACATGTGTTAGATATGAGATCCTAATATTTCCAAAACTTCACTATTTTATCATCATTAGAGTATTTGAAGGTATGTCAACCAAGGATTATCCTAGTCAAGTCAAAGTAAGACTTTGTGATGGGATTACCAAGAACGATAGTGAATTGCAATGCAGTTATAATATCAGAAGTGTATAGCAAAGTCAGCTTGTTCTTTTTTCTTTCTCTCTATCTCCTTTTCTTTTTCTTTCTTTTTATCCCTCTCTATCTTTTTCTCTCTCTACCAATGAAGGATATTATGTTGAGAAATTAGTCAAATGGTATGTAGATGGAAAAATGGTGCGGAGTGAAGCTCCCGTGATAATTATGTTATACAAGGAATCCAAGTTTTTATTTGAAATTTTCAGAAAGGTTGCTTATGCAAGGTTGGAAAGTTGGTACGAAGACCCCTAGTGTTTTCCTCTGCTGATTCCGAGGACAGAATCCTTATAAGGGGGTGGACTGTGATATCCCGTATTTTCAGCTAATATTATTACTATTATTATTATTCTGTGAACATGTTTTTATGATTTTCTGATTTTGAAGGAATAAAATTATGGATATTTTATTCCTATTTGACGTGTCCGTTTCATTAAATGGTAATGTGCTAATTGGTAGTTGGTCCCAATCCCTGTTATTATTGTGAAAGTATTTAATTACTTTTACAATTTAAAAATTTTATCTGAAAGCCAATTGTTATACCGATATCGGTAAAACTGAGTGTGTTTTCAAGTCTTGGGAATCGAGTGGATATTTTACTCGCCTCAGTATTTTATTTGTGTTAGAAATATTATATGGTATTTTAACCGTGTTCACCCGGGCATAGGGTGAGGTTTAAAAGTATTTAAAAAATAATATTTTACAGCTATTTTGTTACATGTTAAATGAATAATAATATGTTTAATATTATTTAAAATGTGTGTGACCATTATTTAACATGCGGTGGATTTGTATATGGTCCTGTAAGAAACAAAGTTTTTTTTGTATACTCAATACATGTTGAAAATGCATTTATATGAAATTACCCGCAACCTGGACGCGTGTTAAAGTGCGTTTTTACAGAGATATTTTTTATCACATTTTGCGGGCGTTTGCATATATTATATGTATTTTTGGGGTTTACTATTAATTTAGAAGGTATTTATGTTTCATAAATATTATCGGACCGGACCCCTATCGAGACGTCAAAGCCCACAAAAATTATATTTTCATTTTTATAAAATCATGGGACTTTCAAATATATTATATTTTCACATTTTTGGAATATTCATAATTTTTGGGAAATTTTGGCATAAATTTTATATTTATCTGATTAAATATTATTCCCCGTTAATTATTAGTTTTGGGCTAATTGATTTGAATTGATTTTAGTTAAAAAAACAATAAAACGTGTAACAACCTAATGTATTTCAATTTGAGTTAGCCAAATTTTACAAATTTTTATTGAATACAACCACTCCAGCCCCCCCCCCCAATAGTCCAGTTTACTGAGCCATCTAGGAATTTCGTAAGAGCCTCTGCCTGAACGCCTGAACGCCCCGTAAAAGAAGAAAATTGTCCAGTCCTATCCGCTCCGCACTTGGCTACCCCGTGTTTAATGTGGGCACGATAACTGGAACACCACAGGTCCGTCCTTCCCGGTCCTCTCGTACTAGGAAAAGGTCGCGTGATTGATCCATCTGCGCTATTCCCTAATTGAACCTAGCTAGTCAAAGGGGGAAAGATAAAGAGGTCACTCCTGTTCGAGCTCAGATTGGCTCGTAGATTCCCTCTCCCTCTTCTCTCTGTCTCTCCTTTCTCTCGTATTATTTATTTATTTTCATTTTTCAAAAATTCATATCTCTCAAACCGTCCGTCCAAATTTTAATTGCTATATATGAAAATGATCAGTGCTTCGATATCTACGCATAGGTTTAAATATTGCGAGATTTTAAGAAGAAAATTTGCAGAGCATATTTCCGTTTCAATTTATTTTCGGGGCGTCGAAAAGGAGCCTGACGATGTTGATTACTCCACATGGCGTTTCAGCGTGTGTATGTCTATGACTATGAATTTTAGATTTTTCTGAAGATATTTTCCGGACATCAGATAATCTCTTAGGGTTATCGGAATTTCTTTTGGGTAATGATTTTGAAATTCCGCTTTTGTACTTGGGTATTTTATAGCATGTTAGTGTTTATATATTTATTTCATAATTTTTAGAAGTTGTTGTAGAAGTCGCTTTTGGCCGTGTTTTTCATTTCTGGTGTGTTTATACGTGCAAATATAAATTATTGTGTGTTTTAAATTTATTGATTTTATTATAGTATAGTTGGATTGTATTGTTTGGGATTGATTTGAGGGGTTCTGACCCCGGGGAAAAGTCCGTTTTACGAAGATGTTATTTCAAATTTTTTTGTATAATATCTATTTTAATTTTAAATCATTATCTTTTATTATTTTCAAAAATCATAATTTTTTTTAATTATTTATAATTCATTTTGATTAATTATTTATTCATTTAATTAATTGATTAATTCATTTAATTAATTGATTAATTCATTTAATCAATTAATTTTATTTCTAAATAGTTGAATGAAGTGTAATTATTTATAATTAATCCAAATAATATTTTAGGATTATTTTGATTAAAAATAAATATTGGTATTGAATATTAAATTAATATTATTATAATTGAATTCTTCTATTATGTTCGTAGAAAATAAACCGTTCATTCGTTTAATACGAAATGAACGTGTCTATACTCAGAAAAATATTTTGCTTTTATTAAAATACTTTCGAGACATAAATTAGTTTGTTTTGAAAGGTCACTTGTTTTGCAAGTTAGTTCTGAGTCGCGTATTTATTGAAAAGTTGTATTTCAACTCAATTTCAGTTTTAAACATACTGAGTCGATTGTTTTGATGAATTGAGTCATGTATTATATGAATTATGTGATACGTGATTTATGTGTTTACTGCAAATCAAGGTAGATTTTCTTATGTATTTATAGCAAGTCAAGGCTAATCTTTACTATATATTTGATTGTTGATTGAGATTGGAAACAGGTGGATAGTTCGATAAATAGAGGAAATGTTGCCGAATTTTCGGTAAATTACCTATCCATTTATTGGATATGAATAAGTTTTTATATGAATAAATTTTCAGTTTAGATATCATTGAAACATATATACGTGCGTACGCGGGTCAAGAGTCTTGTGTCTGATTATTTTCTTTATATGTGGGTTATCGTTTGGGTAGACGATAGAGTTTTGACGCGCAGTTCGTCGAGTAATTATCGTGTAGACGATTAAGGTTGTATCTTTTAATTATAGATATGAGTTGTTCAAGACAATCAAGACCCATACAGGGGGATCCAGAGTAAAGTTAAATAGTAATGCATATCGGGCTTCTAACAATCGCAGGAGCAGCATATCAATGAATTGTTGAAATAGAAGACAACAATGTCAGATGTCAGAACGAGTCAATTGTGTTATTTCGAATGTGCTTAACTGTTAAAAACCAAAGGCAAGTATTACTATACTATTCTAATTTCAGAATAGTTTAATATTTTACTTATCAAACTGCTTAATTATGATTATGAACGTTTTTATATGTTATTTTACTTCTATAATAGTTATATGTTTATGTATTAGAATTAAACTGTTTTAAAAAAAGATTTTGGGAGACATTGCATGCATATAATCATTGAATTATTGAAATTGTGTTATTCTAGAAACTGTTCTACTAGAATATAATTCAGTTACGGATAGATAGTGAATAACTATTTCCAGATATACTCAATACAGTGAATTTTGATTACATATTTAGCGAATAACTAATCATTCTAGTTATCTCGCCATCAGTTGTTAAGATTATTCCGGACCATGAGAAATGGGGAGTTGATTATGAAAGGATATCGATTGATTCGATTCCTTTATGAAAAGAAAAATATTTTTTATTGGATGGTGTATAATATCCGGGATATATCGTGTAATTATTTTTATCAATAAATAATTATTATGTTATTATTATGAGAATTTTGGTGAATTATCTGGTAACTGGTATTGATGTTTGGATGATTATATGTGATAAAATTTGAGTATTTTAATTTCATATGTCCAAAATAAAGTATAGATAATTTTGATATTTTTCTAGTAATTTATATGTTGTTATATGATTTTATAAAGAATTTATAGATTTAATAAATTATTTTTCCGAGTAATTATTAACTATTTTGTATAACCGGGAATCGTCCAACTTCAACCGTTTTTTATATTTTTACAACCTGGAAGTCTCGGGAAAACTCCTTCCTAACCTAATTTGATTATTCTGAGCATTTTCCGTGTTTAGACTTTTTCAATCCGGAGTACGGTTTTACACGTGCGGATCCCGACGCAAAATTTTCAATACAATATTTGTTTCGGTAAATCGATTAAAGCCGTATTCTCAAGAAACGAGATATTTTGATTAAACTATTACATTATCTTCTCGTAGGTTGTATAATAAAAAGCCCGGTTTTGATAATTATCCTAAACTGGTACCAAATTGGATTTATTGTTACTTGCGGCTAAGTAACCTATTTTTATATCAGATAAGATCGAAAGGGTTACCAATATTCCGTAAGTAGAAATAGCCTTTATCGTATTTTATTTTATACAGATAATCATAAACAAACAATTAAATTATATAATTTACAGAGAAAACCCTAATATTCGTCGTGTTCTTCAAAATTAAAGCTAAAAACAAAGGCATTATTGAAATCGAAATCAAACGAGTGAGTAACCGAATCGAAGCTTGTGAAAAGTACTTTCATATTCTCCAATCAATTTCACTGTAAAAATTAAAGGTAATTTCCTATATTTTTAGTTAAATTTAAATTAAATTATGATTAAAATATAAATTTTTGATTTTGATGTTGTTTATATGATTTGATGATTGTATCTTGTAGATAATTTTATTCTGATCATTTTGGTATATTATATGTCGAATTTGGAGTTCAATAACATATAGAAAAGGGTGTTTGATTCTCGAATTAATAACATTAGGGTTTGAATGTCGTATGAATTTTCTTAATTGAAAATTAGGCATTTTTGATTCGAGGGTTATTAGTTAAATTAAAGGTTACCAGTAAATAGATCGTTGAAAGAGGAATTGATTGGTACTGGTTTGAAGACCGATGGGTAACCAGAGCGAGTTCACCTAAAAAGTGGTGTACGGCGGCGGCAGAAAGTCCGGTCGCGTTTTCCGGCCAACTAATTAATTCTTTGCTTGAAATAAACACATGAGTCATTTCCTGGTAGCCTGTAGAACAAATATGCACCTTGTGTTGATAGTTCGACCGAAAAATCACTTCCGTCACCGTCTCCGGCGACCTGGGCAGCGGCGATTGGCAAAACTCCCAATCAGCCCCCACGGTTTTGGAGATGGTGAGTTTTAGTCCTCAGAGTTTCATATTTTACAAAATTGCCCCTCTGCACTAAGTTTCAAAACTTGCATTTGAAACCCTGTAATTTTAAAAAGTTACAATTTGCCCCTGGAAATTATATTTTTTAATTGTTTATAAAAATTATTTTTATTTATTTATTTTAATTCTGAAAATACTTTTAATGATTTAGAAATTCAGAAATAAATCTGAATTATTTAGTTAATTAATTTTAGTTAATAATTAATTATTTAATTGGTTAATTAATTTAAATATTAATTGATTAATTAATTTATTAATTTATTTATTAATTAATTTTAATTAATTATTTAATTGGATTTAATTAATCCTTTTGATTTAAAAAAACTCCAAAAAATAGTTTCGACCTTTAAAATATTTTTCTAAATTAAATTCAAGGCTCGATAATTATTATTAAATGATTTTGATATTAGTATTCGAACATTGTTGTTTAATTATAAAATGATTATGTTGCCCGTTTTAATTTCAAAAAATATTCCAAAAATTCGTAATAAATTCCAGAAAAATCATTTTAATCCCGAACCTTCTTTGAAAAATTATTTTTATCGAATACCTTGCATGTTATGTGCTATGTGTTATCTGATTGATGTGATATATGCCTATGTGTTTATTTTTTGACTATTTTTATCATAACTTTCAACCCGTAAGTCGGATTTGGGTGAAACGAAAAGGTAGATAAAAGCGTGTAACGTCTCTGTGACGATTAAAATAATTCGAGATGGAGTATTGATAGATACTCTTGATACCAAACAGGGAAAAGCAAGGAATAGGAAAGAAGATCAAGTGATCAGTGAATAGAATCAAGGCATAGAAAAGCAAAGCAAGTGATCAGTGAGTAAGACTGAGGCGTAGAGAAGGAAAGCAAGTAGTTGTTAAGTAGAACCGTTAGACGAGTGCAAGTGAAGTTGGAAATCATTCATGATAAGGAAAGTGTACATAAACCTTTTTGAGATATATTACAAGTATAACCTGATGTTCATGTTTTACATTGCAAGTACTTTAAATATACCCAATGTTAGCATATAATAGTTGAATTACTTAGCCCTAAATCCTGATCGGAACATTTGATACTTGAGCTGTAAGCCTTATTCCTTGTAAACCATCGATTGTTGATTTCTGAGATACTAAACAACAGAAGCGATACTACTCCACAAATACATATACACCATACACCAAACACTAGAACAGAAACTCTTGAACCTATAGAGACTTATATATTCTACAACACCTTGAAACATCAAAGAAATAAACCATGTATAACCATTAAACCATTGTTCATTTATTACTTGATTCTTCTATGGGCTTGAAGCCATTCTTCATACATACCTTGATATACCCTTGTGATACTCATGAATTGCATAACGCTTTTATACAAATATTTTATCACTGTTGATTATGATCTTGTTTTACTGAATTACATTGTTTATCATATTAAATTATTATAGAATTGGATAGTTCTCTAAATATGGACCAAATTCGTGGTCAGACCAGATTCGTGGTCATATTAGGCCAATGTGTGCCTTGGATCCAGTATATAGAGAAAATATGTGTGCCCTGCTCGGAGTTAGTGCGTGACTGATCAGCAGTCTAACCTTGGTTTTAAACTTAAAAATGAATATCCAATTCTAAATTTGTTTAACAAGAAACTTTATTCCTCTGAATCATTTCACTTGATCATTGTTGAACCTCAGTTATGGTTATTATGACTTGTTGAATCTGTTTATGTTATTCTACAGTTGAAAAGGAAAGTATTGGTAGCGAGGATCCCCAGTCCAGTGTTCGAGCTAGGATTCCAAGTTGAGTTGGATCGAGCTAGCAGGAGCTTCATATTGTAGTTTGTTAGGTCACACTTTCACTGTAGAGGGGGTGAATACAGTGTTTATTACAATCAAATCAAACTTCCAAGAACTTATGTAACAGAAAACAAACTTTATTGAAACAATAAACTCTGTTACAATCTGGAACTGTTATCTCTCAGTGATGAACAAAATATCACGAGAGCTGCTAGGGTTACAGTAAATAATATTCTCGATAATGATAACACTTATAGTGTAAACCCTATGTCTGTGTTTATATATTACACAGTTACAAGATAATCGCTAATTGATATGGAATATAATTCTGCTTCCTAATATATATCAATCAGATATCTTTCCTTCCAAGTATTCCATTCTTTACGGAATTCCTTCTTCATGCATATCTCTTCTTATGTTTATCTTGATCTTCTTAACTTTAATCAGCTACTGTCCTTATCTGATCGTCCTTCAGCACTTAAGTTCTGATATCTATCTCCTAATGCTTATCTCCTGATAACATAAATACTGATATCCCTTAAGTTCTGACGTCCAGTATAAGTACTGATCAGTTAAGTACTGATTTGTTCTGTTCAAATAAGATCTGAAATCTAAACATAAAACATATTAGCCATGACATTATCAAATATATCTAACAATCTCCCCCAACTTGTAAATTAGCAAAATATACAAGTTTAACAGATATTTGATGATGTCAAAAACATTAAGTACAAATGCATGAGAAATAGACAAGATAACTACAACTTACAGTCCTTAAAGCTTTTACCAATTCAACTTCTGATAACAACTTTAGTCTGTATACACATCAGAATTTAAGTAGTTGTAGATCTTTGACTTGGCTTCATCATTTTCTGATCTCTCTGATGTCAGGAGTTGTTCTGAGATAATTCTTCAACAAACATTTCTCAGCATATCTGAGTTCATCAATCATTCTCCGTTTGACATCTTTAAGCTCTGCAGTATCTTCACCAGTTTGAAATATTGCAGCTCTGAGATCATTAATCTTTGCTTTTCTCAACTCCCGATCTAGTCTTATGACATAAGCTTTGTCAGACTCTAGATTGAATTCAAGCCCCTTAATACCAAGATATGTTCTGATCTGTGCAGTATTAGGCTTCATATCAACAATATCACCATTGTGATTTCTGTACTTTGGAACATATATGCCGTCAGACTTAACAGAATAAAGTCTTTTCTGTCTCTGAATCTGTTCTTTCAAATAATTTGCAGTAGTCCCTGTCAATCTGTCATCCACTTGAAGTAAGAATAATACATGCTCCAATTCTTCAAAATACTTCAATGGAATGGCATTTTGTCTTATATGATAAACCCTACCATCTGTCATGAAATACAACAAGATGTGTTCCTTCAAGTAGGTATGGTAAACCATTTGTACAGATTCCAATTGATTCAATCTTTCAGGAGTTGCTCCAATTCCTGGTTCACACAAGGAAGTTGGATCATTGGTAGTGTTGTGTACTCTTCTTTCATCAGCACTTCCCAATCCAGTTTTATCTCTTGCTTCCTTTCCAGTAACTACTCTAGCTTCAAAACGACTTGCATTAGTCTTCAAAGGTTGAGTTTGTTTTGCTTTAGTGAATCCTGGTAGGAGTATTTTTGATCTTCCTTCTGATATCAAGTTAACTTGAGCTGTGTCAGAGGTTACTTGCTTCTTTTGAATATCAGAACTTTTAATTTCTTGACTCTGAACAACTTGAGCTGTGTCAGAGGTTGTTTTAAGAACTTTTCTTGAAGTCAGAGCAAGATTATCTTTGTCATCAGTAATTTCTTCATCTTCAGGAGGTACATAAACTTTAACAGGTTCACCAACCTTTTCTTTACCCTTGGATCTTGGATCTATCTTTGGTTGTGATTTAGCAAATGTTGCTTCAGTTTGTGCCTTTTCTTTAATCACAATACCTTTCAGTTTTGGAAGTGACTTTTTACCAGAAGCTTCGGATTTAGATGTGACTTTCTCTGATTTAAGTCTAGCTTCTTCTTCCTTTAAACTTTCCAAGTCCATTCCTGGATTTTCTTGAAGAAATAACTGTCTTGACATTTCTTCATCAAGATCTAGAAGTTCATCAGAATTTATTCTTTTACCAGTATCAGAACTTAATCTCTTCCCAGTATCAGAACTTATCCTGTGACTTGCAATTTCAGCATTTCTTGATGAGAATCTTTTACTTTGACTATGACCTCCACCCATTCCAGAGTTTCCTTGGTCATCTTTTTCATCATCCTTTCCTTGCAGTGTCTTGTCATCCTTGCATTTGGACTTAATCACTTTCTCCCCCTTTTTGGCATCAGTAGGAAGTAGAAGAGAGATAAGCAATTCCACTGAAGATTGGATTTCTGTCAGTTGTGATTGCTGAGAAGCTTGATTTTGCAGAATTTTATCAATCTGTGCTTGTTGGCGATCTTGAGTCTTCTCAATATAAGCAATCCTGTCCATAGATGGTTGAAAGAACTTTTTCTTATCAAGTTTCCAAACTTGTTCTTGTTTGGTAAAGTTCTCCTGAATCTTGTGTATTTCGGCATGAGTAGTTGAATGAAGACCTTGTAGATTTTTAGTACTCAATGCAGTGACACGAAGCTGAGCTTTGAAATCATCAGAATTTAACATTTCATCAGCTTTAGTAAAGTGCTCAGTAAGATGTAACGCAGATGGAATACATGAGACTGAGTTCCATTCCTTAGTCCACTCCTGTCCTGCAGGAGTTTCACTCCAAGGCACTGGTGGTTCCTCTGTAACATACTTCTTTACTAGTTCAGACTTAGAAAGAGGAATGTGTCCTGAAGGACCTGCTGCATCAGTATTTGCAGTTGGAGCAGCATCACCAGTATCTCCAGTATGTGCAGCATCAGAACTTATAGAATCAGCATCATCTGATATAATAGCAGTGTGAGTAGCAATGGAGGCGTCAGCATCCTCTAATTGCTGATCTGATGCTAAGTTCTGATCAACAGCCAAATCATGATGCTCACCTAAAGTCTGATCATCAGTGTCTAGATGCAGAGAAGGTGACTTAGATAATTCTGGAGTTTTAATAGCATCAGTAACAGTTGTTGGCAAAAGATTTGTTGCTGTTGGAGCTTCTAAGAAAATTACTCCAGGCACAACTAAGTGTTGATCAGCATTATCAGCACTTGTGCCTTGATGACCAAGAGACACAGATGGGAAATTAGCCTTGTCAGATATAGTTTCCTGAGATGGAGTGGATGGAGAAGAAGTAACTGGAGCAAATTCTTTTTCTTGTGAGATCAGAGATTTCTGATCCCCTTCCTTAGCTGCTTCCTCCTCATCATCTGAAACTGGCCTTTTTGCCCTCTGTTTCTTGTATGTCCTTGGTAATTTAGAGTCCTTGGAAGTGGTAGGAATTGTCATTTTTCTAAGCCTCTTGAGAAGCTTAGATCCTCCAAGTTCAGAATCCTTCTGAGAAATCTTTTTCTCAGCTGCAGTTACCACAGGTTCTGAAGAAAGAATCGGTTCCTCAGAATCTGAGTCATCTCTCAAGGTGATCCTCCTCTTCTTCTGAGGTGTGTGAGAAACAGTCTTTGTTCTCTTTGGCTTGGAAGATGTAGGTTTCACATAGGACTTGAGATATGTTCTGAGAGATGGTTGAGAGGTTTGAGGTGGCTGAGTAGAGATGGTAGGTGCTGATGAACCAGGTTCTGATGTTTGAACATCAGGATAAAGTGCAGTGTACTTAACAGGATCATAGGTGATTAAGGCTTGTTTGACAGATAAAGGTATTAAGAGGGGTCTTAACACAGCCTTTTTATTATCAGAAGATAATAAATCAGTAAAAGCTCTCTTAGCTATTCTGAAAGATGGAATGAGATCACCAAAATTTTGGGGGGAATTACAACAAAAATTATAAATAAGCTGACAAAATCTTGCAAAATATACAGTATTGCGATCTTCTGTCATCCTATCCCCAATAAAACCCAAAACTGCACGTGCATAATCAAAATCAGTGTGATTTAGAAGTACATACCCGATTTGTTGGCTGAATATGGGAATTGCATCAAAATTTGTACATTTGTTGGCGAAAGCTTTGGTAATGCAATCAAAGAAGAAACTCCATTCCCTCCGTATGAAAGATCTCTTCAACTGTCCAAGCTTGGTCAATGTTCCTTCATATCCCAGACTAACCATCATATTTTGAAGAACTGAGTCATCAACAGTAGAATAAACACAGTCCTCAGAAAGCTGTAATGCCTGTCTAACCGTAGACAGAGTCACAACATACTCATTTTCCCCTGATGAAAATATTAAACTTGGGGACCCGTGAGCACCACCATTGTCATATACTCCACTCCTCCAAAACTCCAGTACTTGAACCCCAGAAATTGATGTAGGCTCAGTTAGAGCAAACCCAATATCAGAACTTGTGAGAAAGTCCTGAATAAAATGAAGTTCAGAGAGTGCCTCTATAGTGTGTAGTATCGCAGAGAAGTTATTAGGAACAAACTTTGCTCCATCAAAGAGAATGTCCTTGGGTGCCATTATGTTTTGAAAAGAAAACGGTAATCTGTAATGTGTTTGAGAAAATGCCTCTGAAAAGAAAATCGTCAGGAGATGAGAGAGTTTAAAAGTAAAGAGAGAGATAAAATATAATGGTAAATAAAAGATTTGACAATCTTTACTCTCTTTTACTTATACACAAAAAGTAACCGTTGAGGACACATGGCAGACATGCATTAAAAAGTAGTGGTAAATACCTTGACACCTGTTTTTCATAGAGAAGGAAAAAGTAATGGGCACGGTAAATAAGGAATAATTACCACCCACTTGCAGTTTTTCAAGGAAAAACAAACCGTTCCACTTACCTAGATTCCATTAATCAAGGTGAATCAGTTTTAATTTAAAATTGAAATTGTTCCCACTAATTCAAATATTTTACTCTGCAATATTAATATTCCGAAAAAAAAACTGTGTGAGAATGAGTAAAATCAATCAGTTAAGTAAGTACTGATAAAACATTATCAGAACTTAAAATCAGACACAATTTATACGATCATCAGAATATTGATCAGGATTTATCAATGCGTATCAAAATTTCTCAGAGACAAGATCATAAGACTTAAAACAAATTCCATTAATATATCAAAATAATACATTGATGAAATTGAAATTACATCAGAACTTTTACATTCTTGTCCTAAGCTTCTAAATCTAACATCAACAGCCTTAGTCCTAGCTAAGAAGCCTGACAAAGCTGAGGATGAAGAAGAACAGGAAGAAGATGAGATTAAGTCATCTTCCTCTTCCTATCTTCGACAAACAAGATAGCGAGTCGAATGATTCGCTCTTGCTGACGGATAGATTCCCGCCGTTCCGCCTCCAATCGATCAAGATGAAGCTGGTAGTCCATCTCGAAGAACAGAAGTTGGTTCAGCACCGCCTGTGGGACAGAGCCCCATATCTCTTCAGGAATGGCAGTTACATGCCACTCCTGCTGCCAGTCGGCGCAGCTTAGCTCCATATGAAAATTTTGGTAATTCAAAAACATGTTGAATCGAACCATGATGCTTTTGAAAAAGAATATGAAGTTAAGATTGTGAGAAAAATTGATGAAAGGGCTAATGTGAAGTGGCTGATTATATAGGCAAGAGAATGCCAGGAGACGCGAAGATATTTAATGCTGACAGATAGAGTTAAGTCTACCTCGTCTCCCTAGACTTGAAAAAGAATAATAGTCATTTGAAAAGGAATGTGCACATGTAACAAGAGTGAACTGTTCAAGGACGAGTGCCATTAGTCCTAACCATAGACTATTAATCTTCCACTTCAACATTTCGAAATTAATCTGAGACTGTTACCAAATTTTACTCACAGATAAGTCAAGTAAAGGGTTAGACTGAAAAATCAGAACTTAGACCTATACCAGAACTTAACAGTCATCAGAACATAATGTCTTAACTCGAACAAGGAATATCTATCTTAGTAAGTTTTCATACAAGTTCTGAGTTATAGTCTTCAGGACTTAATCATCAGAGCATATAACTAGAACGTGTCCTCAGAATTTGTGCAAAGGGACACAGTGACTGTTTGTCTAAAAGAACATAGACCTCCACAAAAATTTCATCATTCATATGGAGTGATTTGTGTGTGCATTAAGCTAAATAACTAATAAAGAGTAAAGTCTGATTTACTTCAGTACATCTTAGAAATAAGTCATAATTAAAATTTTGCTAAAGAGCTGTCATTATCCTGAAACCTACTGATAAATGAGTTCATGCATGAGTCCACCTCAACTGTTTTTGTGCTAATTTTATGCATCTTTGAAATTCTCTTTTACAGTGGCTTCTCAGTGTAAGTGAGTCACGACTGCTTATCAGAATTTATGCTATTATCAGAGTATTTCTCCAGTAATCATAGAGTGTGAACAGTCACCAAGAAAATATTTTGCTTTTCTAATGCATATTTACTTAATACCAACTATGCACTTGGGTCGTCCCATTCACATTTTTACTCTAGATCTCAAAGGAGTACCTGATATTATTCTTTGATTCTTGTTCTTCTTCTTTTGATAAGTGAGGTTTATCAGCACTTAGTACATTCAGCAGTTTTACTAGAATCAGAACTTAAACAGATGAGTAGCATTATTCTAATTTGGGACTTAGTAATAAGATGAATAAAGTAAACTAAACTAAGCTCAAGTATCAGAATTTGCTTGTGTCATAAGATTTCCACAGAAATAATTACTTCTTTCATGGGATCATTTGTTTATTGAAGACTAGTAGGTCAGTATCTAGCACAATTATCCTCATAGGATTGAATGATTACTTAAACAGATATATCACTTATTAGAGTTAAGAGATATGTATCAGACAACAGTCAGTACTTAAAAACATTTATCAATTAATGCACAAAATATACAAAGAGATTAATTCTGTAAATACTGATCATAAAGTCTGATAACATAGAACAAGTTTAAGCAGATTTAGAGAAAGAACCTGAAATCATTCCAAGTTCATTTACCAATTTTGTAAAGGTAGCTTCACACAGTGGTTTTGTGAAGATATCTGCTACTTGTTGATCTGTGGGAACAAAATGCAATTCCACTGTACCTTCATCCACATGTTCCCTGATGAAATGGTACCTGATGCTGATGTGCTTTGTCATAGAGTGTTGAACTGGATTACCTGTCATAGCAATAGCACTTTGATTATCACAGTAAATAGGGATTTTGAAATATGTTAACCCATAATCCAGTAACTGATTCTTCATCCAAAGAATCTGTGCACAGCAGCTTCCTGCAGCAATATACTCTGCTTCTGCAGTTGATGTGGAAATTGACTTTTGTTTCTTGCTATACCAAGAAACCAACCTGCCTCCAAGAAATTGGCAGCTACCACTTGTGCTTTTCCTGTCAATTTTGCAACCTGCAAAATCTGCATCTGAGTAACCTATTAATTTAAAATCTGATTCTCTAGGATACCATAATCCTAGATCAGCTGTTCCTTTAAGATACTTAAAGATTCTTTTTACAGCTGTTAAGTGAGGTTCTCTTGGATCTGCTTGAAATCTTGCACAAAGACAGGTAGCAAACATGATATCTGGTCTACTAGCAGTTAGATAGAGAAGTGAGCCAATCATACCTCTGTAATCAGTAATATCTACTGAATTACCAGTATCCTTATCCAGTTTTGTTGCAGTGGCCATGGGAGTGGATGCACTTGAACAGTCTTGCATTCCAAATTTCTTCAGCAAGTTTCTGGTGTACTTAGATTGACAAATAAAAGTTCCTTCTTCACTCTGCTTGACTTGAAGGCCCAGAAAATAACTAAGTTCTCCCATCATACTCATCTGATATCTTGACTGCATTAGTTTGGCAAACTTTTTGCAAAGTTTGTCATTTGGAGACCCAAAAATAATATCATCAACATAAATCTGGATCAAAAGTAAGTCCTTGCCATGGTTGAGATAGAACAGTGTTTTGTCAATAGTTCCTCTGTTGAATCCACTTTCCAGAAGAAACTGAGCTAAAGTCTCATACCATGCTCTAGGAGCTTGCTTAAGTCCATAAAGTGCTTTATCAAGCCTGTAGACATAATCTGGATGTTTGGAATCTACAAAGCCTGGAGGTTGTTCAACGTATACTTCCTCTTCCAATTCTCCATTGAGAAAAGCACTTTTCACATCCATTTGAAAGACAGTAAACTTTTTGTGAGCAGCATAAGCCATGAATATCCTTATGGCTTCTAACCTAGCAACTGGCGCAAATGTTTCATCATAGTCAATTCCCTCATGTTGAGAATATCCTTTTGCAACCAGCCTTGCCTTGTTCCTTACAATTATGTCATCACTGTCAGTTTTGTTTCTGAATACCCACTTTGTACCAACAACCGATCTATTCTTAGGTCTTGGCTTTAAGGTCCAGACTTTGTTTCTTTCAAATTCATTCAACTCTTCCTGCATTGCTTGCACCCAATCAGCATCTTGAAGAGCTTCTTCCACTTTCTTTGGCTCAGACTGAGAGAGAAAAGAATTGTAAAGACATTCATTCGAAGTACCTGTTCTAGTTCTGACACCTGCCTCAGGATTTCCAATTATCAAATCAGGTGTATGTGATTTTGTCCACTTCCTTGCAGATGGAAGATTTTCTCTAGAATTGGATGCTCCCCCATGATTCATGCTGTCTTCGGTTTCATTTTCTGATGCTCCCCCTGAAACTATGCTCTCTGAGTTGGATCCTTCAGCATTTAGATTTTCAGTACTGTCAGTACTTGGCTTATCAGAACTTGACGAATCAGAATTTGAAGAGCCAGATGTATGTTCTGATGCTTCTTGAGATGTGATAATATCTTGAGTATGCTCCCCCTGCATTGGTGCATCTTCCTTTGACGTAGTCACCACAGTTTCAATAACATCAGAGTTTAATCCATCAGAATTTACAGTATCAGGAGTTAGACTGTCAGGACTTGAGGTATCAGAATATGAATCTTCATTTTCAAATCTCAGCTGATCATGATCAATGCAATCTTCAAGTCCAGTGATCTTCTTGTCATCAAAAGAGACATTGATAGATTCCATGACCACTTTTGTTCTCAAATTATAAACTCTGAAGGCTTTTGTAGAAAGTGGATATCCAACAAAGATTCCCTCATCAGCTTTTAGATCAAACTTGGATAGCTGTTCAGGATGAGTCTTGAGAACAAAACACTTGCATCCAAATACATGAAAGTATTTGAGATTTGGCTTCTTGTTCTTCACCATCTCATATGGTGTTTTTCCATGCTTGTTAATGAGTGTTGCATTTTGAGTAAAACAAGCAGTCTGCACAGCTTCAGCCCAGAAATAGGTTGGAAGCTTTGCTTCTTCAAGCATTGTTCGTGCAGCTTCAATGAGAGTTCTATTCTTCCTTTCAACAACTCCATTTTGCTGTGGAGTTCCAGGAGCAGAAAATTCCTGCTTTATTCCATGATTTTTGCAGAACTCTTCCATTATCAGATTCTTGAATTCAGTGCCATTATCACTCCTCAAAATTTTCACAGAATCTTTGATCAATTTATCCAGATGTTTGACATGATCAATCAGGATAGATGCAGTTTCACTTTTTGTGTGCAAGAAATACACCCATGTGTATCTGGTGAACTCATCTACTATGACCAACGCATATTTCTTCTTTGCAATAGACATGACATTCACTGGACCAAATAGATCAACATGAAGTAGATAATAAGGCTCAAGAATTGATGATTCAGTCTTGCTCTTGAACGAAGATTTTCTTTGTTTAGCCTTCTGACATGAGTCACAAAGACCATCAAGAACAAACACTGATTTTGGCAGTCCTCTCACAAGATCTTTCTTGATCAGTTCATTTATCTTGTTGAAGTTTAAATGAGAGAGTTTCTTGTGCCAATTCCAGCTTTCTTCAGTTGAGGCTCTACTCACTAAACAGATTGCAGAACCATCAGAACTTGTTGAAAGCTTAGCTTCATAAATGTTACCACGCCTGAATCCCTTCAGAACAATTTTTTCTTTAGATTTACTAACTATTTCACAATATTCTGCAAAGAAATCAACATGATAACCTCTGTCACAGATTTGACTTATACTCAGTAAGTTGTGTTTAAGTCCTGAGACCAGAGCTACATCTTTAATGATGACATTCCCAAGATTGATATTGCCATATCCCAAAGTTTTTCCAATGTTGCCATCTCCATAAGAAACACTTGGGCCAGCTTTCTCCACAAAGTCTGATAGCAGGGCCTTATTTCCAGTCATATGTCCTGAACATCCACTGTCCAGAACTAAAATATTTTTCCTGTTGCCCTGCAATCAAAAAGACCACTAATTATTAGTTTTAAGGACCCAGACTTGCTTGGATCCTTTGGCCTTTTTAGGTTTGTTAACATTTGCAGCGGATTTAGCATCAGATTTTATGTTAACAGTTTTCTTATCAGAACTTATACTACCAGACTTTGAATCGGAACTTACACTAGAAGGAACAACAGAAACTTTCTTTAAAGAAGGTTTTATTTGATAATAATCATAGTACAAACTATGATATTCCTTACAAGTATAAATGGAATGCCATAAACTACCACAATGAAAACAAGGATTTTGTGGTTTGTATCTAACAGACTGACTCTTAACTCCTGATTTTGAAGAAAAGGAGTTAATATTCTTATTCTTCCTGCAAAAAGAAGCCAGATGGTTAGAACTTCCACAGTTATGACACGCTTTCCTAGGAGCATCAGGAACAGATTTATAGTTATTGCTTTTATTCACACCTTCCTTTCCATTCCTGTTTTTCCTAGGTGATTTTACCTTGTTTGCATTCTTAACATCTTTCAGCTTATGCTTAAGCTGCTTCTTTGTCATTAAGCCTATGTTAACTTCAGCTGACTTTTCCTGTTTTAGTTTGTCAGAAGCTAATTCCTTTTTAACTTCTGATTTCTCATTTTCAGATTTTTCAGTTACAAACTTAACAGGTTTTAACTTCGGCTTTTGCTTATCAACAGGCTTAATTTCTACAGTTCCTTTTTCATTTTTATTTTCTCCATAACCTAAGCCCTCTTTCCAGTTTCCACTGCTTAGCAAATTTTGAGTTGTTTTGCCAGAGTTAGTCCAAGTTCTGATAATCTCTCTCTCCTTTTCTAACTCAGTTTTTAGAGATTCATTCATTTTTAGCACTTCATCCCTAACATAAAAAGCATCATCTCTATCCTTCTGAGTTTGATGGAACATGACTAACTCTTTTTCTAAGAAATCATTTCTTTTCCTAAAAGCAAGATTTTCAGAAGTTAATCTTTCACATGTTAAAGTTTGATCTCTATAACTAACAAACATGGTTTTAAGATATCTTCTCAACTCATTAATATCATCAGTATGAAAAGCATAAGTAGTCTGAGGTACCTTTGTTTCAGCAGCTTCAGAACTGCTCTCAGAACTTGATTTATCAGCATTTGCCATCAATGCATAGTTCTCCTCACTTTCAGAGTCTGAGGTGTCTGTCCAGCTTTTCTGCTTTGCGACAAGAGCTTTGCCTTTGTCACTCTTGGTCTTCTTGCAATCAGGAGATATGTGGCCTTTCTCACCACAATTATAACATTTAACATTAGCGTAATCTCCTCTGTCATACTTTCCTCCTCTTCCTTCAGATCTTCTGAAATTCTTCTTATCAGAACTTATGCTTTTCCTGGAAAACTTCTTTCCCTTCCTGAACTTCCTGTATGCAATCTTTGTGATTCCTTTCACCATAAGAGCACACAGCTTCATCATCTCCTCATCAGCATCAGTTTCAAGCAAGCTTTCAGAATCTGAGTCATCATCACTCTCAGAACTTGATGACTCAGTATCAGACTTTATGATAAGAGCTTTACCCTTGTCTTTCTTTGAGGAAGGTGGTTTGGGGGATTCCTCTTCAGCCTTGAGAGCAACTGTCCTTGACTTTCCTCCTTTCCTCTTGCTTCTTTGTTCCATCTCAAGTTCATGAGTCTTGAGCATTCCATAGATTTCATCAAGAGTTGTTTCATCAAGATTGTAGTTGTCTCTTATTGTTGTTGCCTTCAAATCCCAACATTCAGGAAGAGCTAACAGGAATTTAAGGTTTGTATCTTCAAGATCATACTCCTTATTAACCAATGACAAGTCATTCAAGAGTTTGACAAATCTATCATATACATCAGTCAATGACTCATTAGTCCTAGAGTCAAAGTGTTCATACTCTTGAGTGAGTATTGTCTTCCTGTTCTTCTTAACTGTTTCAGTTCCTTGACACCTTGTCTCCAGTGCATCCCATATCTCCTTAGCAGTCTTGCAGTTGATTACCTTGTTTGACATTACATTATCAATGGCACTATGCAATAAGTGTCGTACCTTGGCATCCTTAGCAATAGATGCTATATCTTCAGCAGTGTAATCACTCTTTTCCTTTGGTACGGTCTTTGCTGCTTCACCTGCAACTACAACAGCGAGCTTGGTAGGTTTGTGAGGCCCTTCCTTGATTCTATCAAGGTATTCTGGATCTGTTGCTTCCAGAAACATGGTCATCCTTACCTTCCATATGGGATATTCAGATGGTCTCAATATGGGAACTCTGATAGTCTCATATCGACTCTGAGTTGATGTCTTTGATGATTCCTCAGTTTTGGTAGGCTTAGTTGGAGTTTCTGTGTCAGACATGATTGTGTTTGGATCTTTAACTGTATGTGTGTTAACAGAAGGCTCTGATACCACTTGTTAGGTCACACTTTCACTGTAGAGGGGGTGAATACAGTGTTTATTACAATCAAATCAAACTTCAAGAACTTATGTAACAGAAAACAAACTTTATTGAAACAATAAACTCTGTTACAATCTGGAACTGTTATCTCTCAGTGATGAACAAAATATCACGAGAGCTGCTAGGGTTACAGTAAATAATATTCTCGATAATGATAACACTTATAGTGTAAACCCTATGTCTGTGTTTATATATTACACAGTTACAAGATAATCGCTAATTGATATGGAATATAATTCTGCTTCCTAATATATATCAATCAGATATCTTTCCTTCCAAGTATTCCATTCTTTACGGAATTCCTTCTTCATGCATATCTCTTCTTATGTTTATCTTGATCTTCTTAACTTTAATCAGCTACTGTCCTTATCTGATCGTCCTTCAGCACTTAAGTTCTGATATCTATCTCCTGATGCTTATCTCCTGATAACATAAGTACTGATATCCCTTAAGTTCTGACGTCCAGTATAAGTACTGATCAGTTAAGTACTGATTTGTTCTGTTCAAATAAGATCTGAAATCTAAACATAAAACATATTAGCCATGACATTATCAAATATATCTAACATAGTTTGAATTATGCAAGTTTGTAAGAATGATGTCATTATCAGTTGTAAGTTGAACTAGTTAGGATTTGGTACGATGTAATAAGAGTTAAGGTTGTGGCTTATTTTCATACTTTAACCTATTGCGATCCATGGTTGTGTAAAGAAGGGTCATTGCATAAAATATTTCATATACAGGTTTATATATTGTGTGTGTTGTGAACCCCAAACCTCTGACCCGGGTTTGGAGCGTAAGTGACCCGGGTGGACGGTCCAGCAATTGGAGCTTTGTATTAACTGAAATATATTTAATACAATTTTGTTCATGGCCACAATATGCTTTTTTATTTAAGTACATACCGGCAGTGGCCGATATGTAGCTTTTATTTGAATACTCGTGTTTGGGACATGAATTCTACAAATCATGATCCAGTACTATCACAATGGCTGATCAACATGTGATAGTACATCCGCAGGAATTTTTTGTTTCCATTCTATAAACTTAGTGTTTTATCGTTAAGCTTATTATAGTTTTTTTTGTATGTATCCTGTGTTTGATAATCATAAATAGATGATTTATCATAAATTGTCATTGCAAAGTTTACATCAAAAGTTGATGTTGATACTTAATTTGTTGTTAAATATCAAAAGTTGTATTAATATATATGATTGATGTTTACTTCGGTATGGGATGTTGTGAGCATCAAAGTTAGTATTAATATATAATTTGACGTTGACATCAAAATGAGTATTAATATCAAGAGTTCCATTGAATAAAGTTTATGATTCAGTTCATAATCACTATTTCATATTGTTGTTTACTATATTTCTGTAAACACTATTTTGCGAGTTTTATTCTCATCAAGATTCAAAGTATTGATGAAATATTTTCACTCAAAAACATCAAAAGAGTTTTGAATACATTTAAGAAATCAATTTTGGTATTCCTTAAATAAATTTTCTGAGTCAACAATCATGATTTTAAATATTCCGCCTCATTGCAGATGTTGGTTTTTTATATCAAAAAGACCGTATATATGTTATACTTTACTTGCTGAGCATTTCTTTCGCTCATACTTTCCTGTTTTTTAAATTTAACCTTCCAGTGAGGATTAGCTTGCACTGTTTAACTACGTAATTCAAGAAAAGCAAAGGAATAAGCTTTGGGAAGATGGTTGGTCCAGGATTTGCAGACTAGTGTATGTTCTATTATGTAAAGTTGTTTGTATGTATATTAGTTGAGTTATTATATTTGGGCCTAGTATACATCCTTTCGAAGTCATACTAGCCTGCTTAGTTTGGAGTTTGTAATTTTTTAAAAAAGATGTTTTAGAAGAAAGTGAAAAATTTATTTGTGGAATTTCAATATCTTGTCTCTAGAACTGTAACCTAAAAAGATCTTGATGTAGCTTGGGGTCGTAAATGTTGTATTTCAGTTGCTGACATTTATTTGACTATTAAACAGGTTATTTTGGAATAAGGTTTCATCGTGACGACCAAATCTTCTGACCCCAGATTTGGGGGCATTACAACTAGAAACTGATACAGGCTTGAACTTGAAAAATAATGGATTTTGATCATCATCAGAATCATATTATGAAATAATGGTACCCCTATTTGCTCTCTCCTTTCTATTAAAATTTTCATCTGAAAGTGTCTGCCTTGCCCTTATTCCTTCAGGAATTTGTTTTTGGGTCTAGGCACTCTCCTTTCTCCACCTTGTGCCTCCTTTTGTGTGGGTGAATGTGAAACAATCCTTGAACCTGATTGTCTTCCTGACACATCAGTTCTAGCTGATTGTTTAGAACTTACAACTAATTCCTTTTGAGAAGAATCAGAGGTGGATGTGTGTTTGGGAGGTGAAATTGTAATATCCGGGATATATCGTGTAATTATTTTTGCTAATAAATAATTATTATCTGTGTTCAGTTTTTATTCCGTGAATTAATTGTTAAGTGATAAATGTTTTTGGATGTTTAAAAATATTATTAATTGAGTATTTTAATTTTTATATGTCCAAAATAAAATATAGATAATTGTCATATCTTCCTAATTATTTTTATGTTGATTTATGAATATATAGGAATCATATGAATTTTATAAAATCTTTTTCCGGGTATTTAAAATCTATTTTATAAAAATGGGAACCGACCGACGTCATCCGTTGTTACGTTTTTGGAACCCGAAACTCTTTCGAGAACTCCTTCTTAACCTAATTGTAATATTCCGAGCATATTTCATGTTTCGACTTTTTCGATCCGGCGTACGGTTTGTCCTGCGCGGGTCCCGACGCAACATTTTCGATACAATATTCGTTTCGGTAAATCAATAAAACTCGTATTTTCGATAAACGGGAGCTTTTTAGTAAATTATCACAATTATCACCTCGTAATACGTGTAACCAGGCGTTGAGACCAAGACCGCAGTACAAATTGTACTCATTTGGATAATTATCCCGAAAACCGATACCGTTTGGATCAGTTTTTATAAATAAACGTACTGTTTTATATCCGGAATGATCCAACGGGATACTAATTCTCCGTAACCGTATTTTATTTCGTATCAAAATCATTTGCAGATAGATAATTATATAATTTTCCAGAGAAAAATCTTATATTCATATAAACTTCCGAGAATCAAACAGCAAAACGAAGGTGTTATTGATCTCTGTTTTCAAAGCTCGAGTACTCAATCCAAAGGTCTTAAAGTGTTCTACCAGATTCTGAGCTTCGTTTTACTGCAAAAATCAAGGTTTATTTTCTATATTTTTATTTATTTTCGAATTAATTTTATTAAAAATATGAATTTTTGTTCGGATGATTGTTTGTATGATTTGATGATTGCATGTTGTAGAGCTTGTTTTCCTGATGATTTTGATATATTATACGTCTGATTTGGAGTTCAATAACATGCTCAAAAGTGGGTTTAATTTTCGAATTGTGAAATTAGGGTTTATAGCCCGTATGAATGTTCTTAATTGAATTTGGGGGTTTTTTATTTCGGGATAGATAGATGTTGTGGTATAGTGGGTTGTGTTCTCTTTGAAATTTGCAATCCAGTCGTATAAGTTTCACAAACCAACGAGGTCTGTAGAGAAGGGAGTTGTGATTTTAAAGTTACGTCGAGTTCGCCGGAAACCGGCGAACTTCCCGGCCATTTTCCGGCCAACTCAGGGATTGTTAGGAGGAATTGATTGCATGGTTGTGTTCCTGGTGTTGTGTAGTGTTGATCTGGAGGTGTTGGTGGGGTGAGGACGCCGGGATCGTCTTCTCCGGCAAGACAGAACGTTTTCCGGCGACCCCTTGGAAAATTTTAGTTTAGTACCTGTAGTTTTAAAAACGATACAGTTTGGTCCCCCAGGTTTCCAGAACTTGCAAATTTAGGATTTCTGTTTACAAATTATTTAAAAATCATATTTTCTATTTATTTTTATTATAAAAATTCATTTTTAATTTCTGAAAATTCAAAAAATTATTAGTTTAATTTTGAAAATTATTTTTAATTCAAAAATAAATCTGAATTAATTAGTTAATTAATTTTAGTTAATTTTTAATTGATTAATTGGTCAATTAATTCGAAAATGAATTGATTTAATTAATTATTAATTGATTTTAATTAATTATTTAATTAGATTTAATTATTTAAAAATGATTTAAAAATTCCGAAAAATAGTTTCGAGCTTTAAAATATTATTCTAAATTATTTTCAAGGCTTGATAATTATTATGAAATTGTTTTGAAGCCAGAATTGGCCAACCGAACCCTATTTATTACTCCAAAATTGATCCAACGACCCGTTTTAATTCCGAAAAATGCTTTAAAAATCATTTTAAGTACCGGAAAGTCTATTTATGACCCGAGACTTCTTTATAAATGATATATCATTGATTATGTGGAGTGTTATGTGTTATATGTGACTTGTTAGTTGACTGTCGGTCTGTATATTCGATGTTTACATGTTTATTGCGTAACTTTCAATCCGTTAATCGGATTTGGGTAAAACGAAGGGTAGATAGGAGTATGTGTTGAATAGAATCCTATGAGTTGAATATTGATAGATGCTTATGATATGTGAGCAAAAGAGGCAAGACATAGGAAAGGGAAACAGGTAGTTGAGGAGTAAGACGATTGTGATTGGAAGCGAGTGCAGTGTAGTAAGCTAATACCAGGCAAGTGTTCTGAACTTTCTCGAGATATTATAGTGATTGATTGTTCTGTTTTATATTGCAAGTGCTTTGAAGCACTGAACCCTAACCATGAATCCAGTTATTGATCTTGAGCCATAAACCTGATTCTTTCTAGACCATTGATTGTTGTATACCCAAATACGAACCACAAATATACGATACTACTCTACCAATACATATAAACTAAATACCAAACACTGAATCGAATTACCTACATACTCAAACCATTGTATCTTATGCTTTGAAAGACCAAATCCTTGAACCCTGAAATGTTGATCCCTTTGTTATCCAATTCTTTCATTACCCAGCATCCAAGCTTTGAAAAGGCCATATTGATCCTCATGAAAACTGAAACCATTTCATTATGAAACATCCAATGTTGTTAATGATTCTGTTTATTGTTCATTATTGTTTATTCTGTTATTATATTAGAATTGGATTATTTTTATAAAATTGTGGACCAGATTCGTGGTCAGACCTTATAATGGTCAAGTTAGGCCAATGTGTGCCTTGGATCCAGTAGTTAGAGCAATGTTGTGTGCTTTGCTCGGGGTTAGTGCGTGACTGATCAGCTGCCTAACCTTGGTTTTTAAAATAAAAGTATAATATCCAATTTTAAATTATAATTCATTGTCCACTTGATGTCATAACCATATTCACCTGATGATCATTATTCTCAGTTTTGTCATTATGACTTGCTGAGCTAGTTAGCTCATTTGTGCGATGTTGTTTATGTTCTTTCCAGTTAAAAAGGAACCAGTTGGTAACGAGGATCCCTAGTCCAGCGCGAGAGCTAGGGGTTCAGGTTGAGGAAGCTAAGCTAGTAGGCTTCTTTTGGATAATTTAAGTTGTAAAAGTTTGTAATAATGTTTAATACTCAGTTTTGAGTTTGAATAGATGGGATTTGAACGGTTTGTAATATAATAGTGTGTTTGGCTTGTGTGCATACTTCAACCTGTTACGGTCCGTGGTAGTTGGTAAGTAGGGTCATTGCATATTATTATTATCTTTATTATTGTTATAAACAGGTTATAGATAAGGTGTGTGTGGACCCCAAACTTCTGACCCAGGTTTGGAGGGCGCCACAGGTTTGGTATCAGAGCTACAGGTTATAAGTCACTGACACAAGCCTAGGATAACGGGAATGGGTAGAGGGTTAGGATTAGAAGTAAGGAATAAAAAGATAGAACGTCGAGAGGTTGAGTGCTTCGGTATAATAGGTACTAGTATAATTTGCGTCATGGTTCGAGAATCTTATATTGCGATATGATTTCAGATAGCAGCGATGGCCGACTCTTTTATCCCCGTATCAGCTGATCACTCAGAGCCTTCAGTTGGAGCACCATCATCAGATCCACGTCATGTTATTCCACTAGCATTGGCTATTCTACCTCCACCTGTGTTGCAGCCCGTATCACTGCAGGCTATTCCACCCCCAGGCATGAGGCCACCTATCAGAGGACCTCCACCAGCTAATTATGATTCCATTGGGCATTCAGTTGTGAGTGCCCCATTCCAGTCTACATTGCCCCCAGTTCCTTACTACCGATATGAGGCTCTTCTATTGGAACGTGATTCCTTGTTGGCCCAGATCAGAGAACTACAGCATATCATTAGGACTACTGATGTTGATCATGGTGTGAGGGAGCTTCGAGAGGAGATTCATGTGACACGGAGGGTTCTTAAGGCTAGGCTACATGGAGCTACACTACCCGGCAGAGGCCCTGATGCACTGATAGGCTGGGCTACTGAGGTGATGGAGGACTTTAAGAGGCTGGCAGGCCCAGAGTTTCCTTGGAGTTGAGTCAGAGATCCAGAGATGGAGATACTGAGCAGTGTTATTATAACTGAGTAGTATGTACAGTAGTGTGTAGTGTGTATCAGTAGACTTTTGAGTTGTATTTATAGACTAGCTATGCTGACTAGTGAGTAGGATGTTGTACCCTTTTTGCTTTTACTTCCGAAGCGTCTTTACGCTTGTACTACCAAAAACTTTTGATCTATATATTTCAGTACCTTTTCCTTCCCAGCACTGTCATTTATTATATTGCCCCTGTTTTACTTTACCTTATTTATTGCACCAGTTATACCCCTGTGATACCATGTACCCTGTTTTTCATAACTGTTTATATTCTTTAAAGAAGCATGCAATTTACTTAGTTATAACTGTTTTCAAAAAGGAGATATTTCTGTTTTACAAAACTTTTCTTTTCTACAAAGAATTTGGTTTAAAAGCTAAATAAATTGTTTGATTCTTTACAGAAAAATGCCTCCCAAAAGAAATACCCGCACCAACACCCGGAATGAAGAAACCAACAACAACAATAACAACCAAGATGATACAAACCAGAATGCAAACTCAGGACCCATAGACCCAGTAATAGCCCAGATTCTTCAAATCTTGGCCCAACAAACAGTTCACCTGGCACAACAACAACAAAGGCAGACCAATCCCCAGGTAACTTTCAACACTTTTCAGGCAGTAAACCCACCAGAATTCAAGGGTTCCTTAGAGCCAATTGAAGCAAATATTTGGTTAAAGGAAATAGAGAAGGCATTTGCCTTAGTAAAAGTAAAAGAGGTGCAGAAGGTTGAGTTTGCAAGTTACTATCTGAAGAATGAGGCCACCTATTGGTGGGAGATGGTGAAGACATTGGAAGGTACAGATGTTATTACTTGGGAGAGGTTTAAGGAATTGTTTTTAGAAAAGTATTTCCCTCAGTTTGTCTAGGATCAGATGGAGTTGAAGTTTTTAGAACTAAAGCAAGGAAACATGTCGATGACAGATTATAAGAGTAAGTTTGAGGAATTTTCAAGGTATGTGCCGTCATATGTGGATACTGACAGGAAGAAGGCTAAGAGATTCCAGCAAGGTTTGAAACCATGGATCAGAGGGAAGGTATAACGACTCGTATATTCTTTTTAATTATTTAATTGTGCAATTATGGAAATTATTAAATAAATAAGATATGTGTGTTGGTTTTGACTGCTATGTGTTGTTTAATTATTATCCATATATGATTTATAGTGTATCGGGTTGTCCGCGCGATTAATTATGGAATCGTATTGAATTGTTTTCACTTTCAAAAGTGGATTTAGTGCAAATTTATTTGCATAAATATTGGGAATGTTTCTAAAATTGTTTTTATGATTTTATAATTACAATAATTATTTTTAGGATTTTGTAAAATTGAGAAATCAATATTTCATTAGTTATGTATCTTTAAATGATTTTCTGAGTATGTTTAATGGTAAAATCCATATTTAATTCTAAAATTCTTCAAAAATTATGAAACTCATATTTATATAAGTTTGGAATATTCTGAGAATTTTAAAATTATTTTGGAAATTTTTGGGATTAATTTCACCCGCACGTTGTTTCATTTAATTGATAAAAGCGGGTATAAATTGCATTTTAGAAATTGTTTAAAAATTTCAAAATTTATGTTTTCTTAAACTTCGGGATATTTGCAACATTTTAAGACTATTTTTGTAATTTTCTGAATTTGTTTAAAATACAGCTCGGTTCGTTAATTTTGAATTAAGGGTACGAGTTGCGTTTCAAAAGTGTTTTAAAAATTATGAAAATTTTATTTTATTAATTTCGGGATATTTATAATATTTTAAGACTATTTCCATAATTTTCGAAATTTGTTTAAAGTGCACCTCGGGTAGTATATATCGAAACACGGAATAAAATTTGATTATACAGAGGGGTACGTGTCCAATAGTCGGACACGTGGTATGCAGAATAAATATACACGAATACACTCCTATTTCTTTTGTCCTGATTAAAATAATCTCTCTGATCCCTCTTCTCTTTAATCTCTCTCTCGTGTTCATCTTTTCTCTCCCTCTAGCTCGACCTCGTTCCTTCTACTCTCTCTATTCATCTTTATCTTCCCGATTTTTCTTCCCTTGTTGCTGCCTTGCCCTGTTTTCCGGTAATTTCTTTTCTAGCTGCCCTGTTGCCGCCAGTTTCCGGCAAGATAACAGCGGTGATGTGTGTGTTGTTCGATTGTGTGGAATGTATATGCGTGTATTGTGTGTATATACAGGTGAGTGTGTGTGTGGGGTGGCTATGTTTTGGCCGTCGATGCTGTCTCCGGCGACTCGTTGTTTGGTTCGTTTCCTTTCTGTTCGTGCGCATGTGCACGTGGCTGTGTTGGTTTTATTGCTGCTTGGTTCAGTTGATTCCAAATTAAAATTTTTGTTATTTTATGCAGGGATTTTTCTTGACTAATTTCATGAAATAAAATTTATCGTGCGGAAACAATTATTAATTAATCAGTGAAAATTCGCGATGGAAACCCAATTTATGCGGGCACCCACGAATTTTTACCGCCGTCGACGATGAGCCTCGACGAGCCGACGGTGGACCGTGATGATTATTATCTGAGTCCTAATTTAATAAATGTAAAATGCGAATAATAATTAATAATAGTATTGAATTGGCCTTTGGGAAGTTGTGAATGTTGATTTTTGTGAGATTGATTGTTGTTGGTTTGACGTCGTTGTATTTCGACGGGTAGTCCGATAAACAGAGGAGACGCTGCCCGATTTCCTGAAAATTGAACAATGGAAATACGGAAGCGTATCCGAGGATTATCGGGACGTCGAGCGAATATAAGTAAATACCTATATGCATGTTTTATACAGAACCTGATTGTATGTTGTGTTGTATGTTTTGACCAAAACACAGTAACCCTAATTTCGTAAAATGACGAGTATACGTATTTTTTGAAAACGAACACTGGATCGATTTCGAGAATGTGAACTCTAATTATTGTCTGTGTTATTCTAATGTGAATAATTATGAGTCGGGTTTGAAAATAGTTAGGTAGAATTGGTATCGAGGATATGTCAAGCATACCTAGACGTCTAACGTAGAGTATTTCGACCCTGTAGGTTATAGTCGGGAACCTGAAACTGGACGATGGGATAAAGATAACCTAGTGGTCAGTCGACAAGCTCAGTAGAGTTTCAACAGGAAGACCTGAGTGTCGAAATCGAATCCAATGGGATCTAGTGGTTGAACGTTAAAGCCTGAGCGGCAGAGTCGGATCAGAATTGATCAGTAATAGTTGTAAAGCCTGTATGGCAAGTATTCCTGAACTTTTCTTCAAAATAGATTACCAATGTTTTCGAACTGTTTCATAACATGTTGCTATTATTAAACATAACTCCTGTTTTATAATGCATGTGCTTTAAACTATTTACCCTTGAACCCTGATTTTTCTTGATCTTGAGCCGTAAGCCTTGTTCTTTGTAAACCATCCTTTGTTGCTCCTCAGATACCAAACCACACAAACATGATACTACTTCCCAAATGTTTAACTACCAAACACCAAACACTGGAAGAAAATTGTTTGAAAACACAGAAACTTTCATACTCCAACCATTCTTTATAACTTCAAAGAACTATACCTCGAAAAATCACTATTTGTCTAATACCTGATTCTTTTACAGATTGAAAACTATTTCTTTTATATACCCTGATATACCCTTGTGATATCCATGAGTTTCCTTACGTTTTATTCAAATGTTTAATCATTATTGATTATGATCTTGTGTTATCGAATTATACTGTTTATCATATTGAACTACTTTGGGATTGGATAGTTTTTATATATGTGGACCAGATTCGTGGTCAGACCATACCAATGGTCAAGTTAGGCCAATGAGTGCCTTGGATCCAGTAATTAGAGCAGTGCTGTGTGCTTGCTCGAGGTTAGTGTGTGACTGATCAGCAGCCTAACCTTGGTTTTAAAACTTAAAATGAATATCCAATTCTAATGATTAGTTAAAAAGAAACTTGATTCCTTTGAATCATCTCATTTGATCATTGTTTAACCTCAGTTATCATTATTATGACTTGTTGAGCTAGTTAGCTCACCCTTGCGATTCTTTTATATATTTTATAGTTGAAAAGAATATGGATGATAGTGAAGTTTCTAAGTCCAAAGTGCGAGCTAAGGTTCCAGTTGAGTTGAATCGAGCTAGCAGAAGCTTCATACGGTATAGAGATAGTCAGATTGTAATAATGGTTTTATTATCAATTGTAAGTTAAATTAATTGGGATTTGGTACGTTGTAATAAAGGTTAAGATTGTGGCTTGTTTTCATACTTTAACCTGTTGCGATCCGTGGTTATGTGAAACAGGGTCATTGCGAATAATATTTCCCATACAGGTTTATATATTGTGTATGTGTTGTGGACCCCAAACTTCTGACCCGGGTTTGGAGGGCGCCACAGGTTGGTATCAGAGCTACAGGTTATAAGTCACTGAAACAAGCCTAGATTGTCGGGATTGGGTAGAGGGTTAGGATTAGGATTAGGAAATAGAAAGCTAAGACGTTGTAAGGATGAGTGCGACTACATAGTAGGTCTCCAGCACGGTTCGTGTTGCGATTCAGGATTCTCAGCTTGCGACGTGATTTCCAGACAACGGCAAAGGCAGATCCTGATGTCCCGATGCCATTTGATCGTTTGGAGCTTTCCGTTCGAGGATCGTCATCTTCTTTCAGATTGGACTTGCACCTTGTTCCTCCACCAGCATTAATGGTACTACCTTCTGTTATAACGATTGCACTTCTTCAAGCTATTCTACGCTACTTTTCTACCTCTTGATTTGAAACTACCTATTCAAGAACCTCCATCTGTTTATTCTTGTTTCACTGGACATTCAGCTGTGAGTGTATCTCTTTAGTTTACCCTACATCTTGTTCTATACCCGAAGTTTAGAAATTGTCCTATGAAGTGATTGTATCTATAAGGATGGATTCGAGAATTATAGTAAATGGGGAGCGCTTGAGATATAAATAAAAGGTGAGAAGAAGTTTAGAGAGAAGATTTAAGTATTTTAGAGGATAGCTGTTATCGGGTTAAAAGAAGTCATTAGTGACTAAGCCACCCGTGAATAATTATGGGATGAATTAGATGAATTTTGAAAGAGTTAGAGAGAAAGGTATAAATCTGGAAATTTTGGTGAAATTAAATAATGATGATATGATAAATGCGAGATGTAAAGTAGTAAGGTGATATGATACGAGCAAACTTTGTTCTGTGAAATAGACTTATTGACTATTGGATAGCCTGTTTTACTACTGCAATGGTAATGTCGGGAGTATTACCAGTATGGAAGCTTTGATGTGAAGCTACGAATAAGATAACAGGTAACGACAATTGAAGTTTTCGTCGATTAAGGAAGGTAAGTAGACACGATGAAGAAGAAAAGGTAGATGGAAGTGAATGGACCTTTGAGTGATCATTTCTTTAACTTGGTATCTGGTCATAAGAAGGACAACAACCAACTCATATAGTAAGGACAATCGGAGGTGTGATTTTTAAAAAATTTAACAAGTTTTCGAAAAAGATTTTTCCTCACAAAATTTCTTAAAGCCCTTTTCGAATAAAATGATTTTTAAACCTTGGTTGTCAAGCTACTACTTGAGTTTCTTGTTTGTTAAAAGACCCGAATTACCTGGAAGGATACTTATTTTAGACCCAGTACTGTTAATTCAGAGAATAAAGTGATCAGCGATTATGAAGAAGTTGATTATTCCTAATGGTAAGGTGTAAATATTGTTTGACAAAGTTAATAACAGAATCCTTATACAAAGTAATTATTTATTCAGTTGCAGAAACCATTAGAGTTTAAAGAATTCATTGATTTAAAAAGAGCCTGAGCGTGATCGAAGAAGATTGGGAAGATTTCCAGACTTTTCTAAGAAGAAGAATATTATTAATAAAAAGATTGCTATGTTGAATGATTCATGGTTATTCCAAATTAAAAACAGGAAACTCAAGGTTATCTGATAAGAACGCTATTATGATCGAATTGTTAAAGTATTATACGTGTAGATGCGATGTTTAATTTGCGAAGGCATTTCAGTGTACCTTCTAGAGTTGTTATATGACGCAATTGGGATATGATCGAACAAACTCAGAAGATGAATATAGAAGAAATATGGATGGTGACCAATGGTATCGTTCTAGTTTTCAATATTACAGCGTATATTCCTTCTCAATTCCTAAAAATATATGAACTTCTTTTCTCAAATAAACTCTTTTCTATGATATCGAAAAGGAGGATATTCCATTCCTTTCAAATTTATTTACTTCCCTCAAGTTTTGCTTTCTGATTGGGACAAACAGTGTTATGGTGAGACACTTTGTCAGAATGACGAAGAGTCGGGTGGGATGCCACCTAATCATGTGTTGTATGCCATATGGTATGAAAGACTGGCCATCTTAAGTACCAATGTGGTTGTCTCATTCATATTCAAATCCTTGTTTCTTCTTTCTTTCCAACTCTATTTTTGTGGAATTTTGAATCCTTCTAGTCGTTTCGTTGTACTGTCGTTCTTTGCAAGAGGTTTTCAAGCAGAAATCAACGTATCCTTAATCAAGCGGACGAAGTTCCATCTACCTCTTATGCATGAAAAGGAAACACGGGCACATGACGAGGATTGCAAATCCCTAGCCCCAGTAAAGGATCCACTAAGAGTCAAGGGAATCTACTCCAAAGAGGAATACGTCTCCAAGAATGAGAAACTGTGATGACATAGATGATTAGGGTGAATACCTTATGTGTTAAAGTATTAAAAGATGTGAGAGAAACTTAATTGTTTATCTCTCAAAGTTTTGTTGATAAGATAAATTACCCTGTTGAATTGATAAGATTATGATTAAAGGGCTAGCAAGTCAAGAACGTGTAATTGTTAAATAAGGGAGTACCAATGGTGAAATTGAGATTTCTGGCAATAAGTGATGCAGAATTGATATCATGGAAGATAAGAGGATTTGATATTATTCTAAGAAATGGATTGACTACTAAAGCGTGATGACCAGACAGACTGTCGTGATGAAAAGATAATTCTGAGGATGCCAAATGAGAAGATGAGGAGGTTCAGAAGATGAAAGAAGGTAAAGAATTTGTTAATGATGATTATGATGATCAAGACATGAGCATTATGGTGATTACGGGATACATAAAAGTCAGAAGTAAACAAAATTCGAAGATTAATAGCAATTAAAGAATTTCAAGATATGTTTTAGATGAGTTATCAACATTTCTTCCCGATAGAGAAAGGAAGCTCGTGATTGACTTAACGCCTGAGACGAAGCCAGTGACTACGGCCATACCCAAAATGGCACCAGTTAAAATGAGGAAGTTAGCAAAGTAGACGCAAGAGATATTTGAAGAAGAAGCGATTAGACCCAGCATATCCTATAAGGTGCACCAGTACTAATTGTTAATAAGAAAATGGAAGTATGAGATTATCCGACGACCAACAAAAGCTTAACAAATTTACTATCAAGAGCAAGTATCTATTACCTCGACCCGATGATGTAATAACCCCAATTTTTGAAAATTTTTGAAACCCTTATGAATAGTGTTTTTGCTGAATGAGAAAACTTTTCATGCCACACTATATAGGGGTTCTGATATGGATATTCTGAGATTTTATTAGTACTTTATATGGGATATAAGTGTATGTAAAGATCGTCAGAATCCAAATCCGAACACTTTGATTTTTCCCGGAAATCCAATAGATACGGAAAGAATTGAGTATAAGGTAACAGGATAAAATGATTTAAATTAAAGGATTATAATAGAGGATCATAAAAAGGAATATAATGTATTGAGAAAGGTTAAGGGAACATAAGTAATAAGATCCCGGGTATGATCTCTCAAACGATAAACGAAAACGAAAGTTAAGCGAACAGTATAACAGATCAGCGGTCATTAGGCAAACAATTAGGAAGTTAATCAAAGGGATTAGAGATGATGATGTCACCCAACTAATGAGAAGAGGACAAGGAGGGGAGGATGACATCATGAGGATGACACAAGCATGACATGGGAAGGAAGGAGATGTGGTGGCTTTTTAACCACACAAAATCAAGGGCAACTAGGTAATTTACTAAAACAAACACAAAAATCAAACCAACCAAGCCAAGCAAATCATTTTTCATCAAAATCAAAAAGAAACCAAGGCATTGTTCTTCATGCTCTCGGCCAAAACAGAACCAGCACACTAAAACTGCTGTATCTCCTTCATTTCTCACTCAAATATTGTGTTCTATAGCTCATTGGAAAGGTATTGAGATGACCTACAACTCTTGTTCACAAGTCTCGTCCAAATAATCATGGTAAGACCCTCATTTTTACAGTTCTTTAAATCGGACTCTTAGAAACTTCAAAGCCTAACTTTGTGTTCTTGATTTCTTTGGAAAGATCAAGCTTGTAGGAGGCTCCCTAAGGCTTCCTAGCAACTTAACACCTCCCAAGGAAGGTATAAACTTCAAACCCTAGCCTTTAATTTATTTGTTAGTAAGTTTAATGGTTGGTTTTGTGAAATGAGAAGCATGGATTGTGATTATTAGTAGTTTGGTTTGATTTGGAAGTGTTTTGGTAATTGAAGCTTGATTATAGTTCATAGATCTTGATTGTGGTTGTTTGAGTTGAAAACCTTGGAGATTATGGACTGATGTGGTATGGTTTCGGTGAAGTTTTGTTGTATTGATGGTTATGAGTTGGTTGGTGGTTAATTGGAGTAGTTTAAACATTGGTAATCGCGTAAATATAGCCGTCGTAATGTCCGATTTACTTTAGACTGCTTTTGTTCATAACATTTGGACCCGATAACTCCCTGCTAGATTATGACCATTGCCATGTTTAGATAGTTCATGTTACGAGCTTTGTTTTGATATGTAGTTCATTTGATTCCGATGTATGGTTTAGGAGAAACGACCGTTTCAAGTAACAGCGTTTCGCGAACGAATCATTTCCCCTCGCCTTACTTTGAAACATAGGTTAAAGATCAAAAAGGGTTAATTAATGTATGAAACAATTATGGTAAGAGTGTTAGGCAGTTGGTAAGACACTCGTGAAGGAATCGCTTTAAAACTCGTAAAGGATTAAATTATTAAAAATGGTGGAGCCGAGGGTAACCAGGTGACTTAAGCAAATCAGTAAGCGCAAAACAAGCGTTAGAGTCTAAGTTAGTTAAAGAATAGATTTACAAGTGACTTTGGTTTAATTCCAACTTACTTGTTGTTTATAGGTTACCAGACTCGTCCCGAGCCTTTTATCACCCCAAGTCGCTCAGGCAAGTTTTCTACCCGTATAACTGTTGTTGTGATGTATATGTGTATATGCATGATCTTGCGATAAATGCATATTGGTTATTAGCAAATTCTTGTGATATATTGTAGCATGTGATATGGTATATATGCATGCCTGTTTCATATTCTTGATTTATATATCTGTTGGTTCAAATGCTTATAGTTGCATAATACCTATGCTAGAGATAAACGGTATTTGAGTTTACCCTTAGTATAGGGGATAAAAGGTGAACATATTTCTAAACCGGGAGGCGAGGCTCCCGAGTATAATATATATTTATATATATATATATATATATATATATTGATATAGTTTTTAAAACTATTAATCGAATAAGGTTTATTCGATAATTTTATATTATTTATTGAATAATATTTGAATATTCATTCGAGGGCTTATGACTCTTTTATATTATTTATTGAATAATATTTGAATATTCATTCGAGGGCTTATGACTCTTTTATATTATTTATTGAATATTATTTGAATATTCATTCGAGGGCTTATGACTCAGTTTATATTATTTAATGAATATTATTTGAATATTCATTTGAGGATCTATGACTCCAATTATTTGCTGAGATATATTCTTTATTTAATTAAAGAATAAGGTGTCAATAATCAAACTTATTTTCGATTATTCAAATAAAGATAGTACTTTCATATAAGTATATCTTTGGTTATTTAATACTCATTTCAAGTATAAGTCTTACAACTTCTACTTCAATTATTTGTATAAAGATTATTCTTTATGGGAATATTATTTAAATAAAAATATTCAGACATTTTCTAAATATTCTGGGGACTGATTTACTTCATTAAATCAGCATTACTCCAAACACTCTTTAAAGTGTTTTCGAGTCTTCAAAATGATTTTTAAAAGTTAGAGCGGATCCCAAAACTCATTTTTATATTATTGATCTTCCTTTTAAAGGGGATTTAAATACTCGTTCAAAACCTGAGGGATCCGGCTCTATGGTGTATTTTATATTCGCAACAAGGTTGCTGTTTTGATAAATGAATTGATTACTTGCCCAATGTTCGGGAAGTAAGCCCATCTAATTGAGTCGGCATAAGCGACAGGCCGGGGTACGGTCTATCAAAGTGTAAGTGGCTGGGTGGCAGTCCATCAACGCGTGAGTGGCCGGGTAACGGTCTAGCGCGAGGTCCTAATGCGGCCAGGGTGATGATCGGTGAGGAATTCATCCATCTACAGTAGAAAAGGTTACTTATTGGTATCTTTGCCTGATCAGCAAGATATCTGGTTTATGCCAAAATTCTTTTCCTTTCCAAAATTCATTGGATATTATAACTCTGTTCATACTTTACATGACAGAGATTTTCAGGAAATGTATGAGATATATATATATATATATATGGATATATATATCAGGACTTAATGAAGTATCTCGTAACTTCATTATTTATAATGATATTTCAAAGATTGAATCTATTCAAGTCTTATCTTGTAGTCTCATCTGGGTGATGAACTTTGAAACTAATTATAACTTGAACGGTGGTAGTTCAAGTAGTATTTGGAAAAGATATAAGTATATTGGAGTATCTTGTAACTTCATCTTTTAAACTTATATCTAGTAAATGATTATCTTATGCATGATAAAGATTTTCAGAAAAAAACGTTGAGACAAGGTTAGATATATGAGATCACCTTGCAATAATATTTTTATACAGTTATAAACTGGAACTCTGTGTATATTATGTATGGAAGAGGACTTCCAACATTGTGAAAAGTATATATGTATATATACTGAATATTTTGCGACTTCATCGCATTAAGATATCAACTTTGTTCATTTCTTTTGACCAAGACTTTCATGAGTACTATGAGAAGGCTCATATACTATTAATCATTATACATATTATTTTGGTGGGCTTGCTGCTCACCCTTGCTTTCTTCTTTCATCACACAACAACAGATAGAAAAGATGAACAAAACCAAGCTCCCGATTCGCAAGCGATTAGGAGACGTTCCGCAGTTTTCTAGAAGCACTGATGCCGCCGTAGCTGAGGTAGGAACTACCAATAGGCTAGGCTTTCAACTTCTGATGTACCAGATTTATGTATATTTATGAATTGTAATAATGGCAAAGAAATATAAATTTAGTCAGAAAACCTTTTAAGGCGTATTGGCAGATAATTGTGGAATATAAGGACTTGTGATTATTTTTTTGGATGTTCATCTCTGAGACTATAACGTGTGGTGTGTATGTTTATTGTGGGGTCACAGTGCAGAGTAGTTGAGAAATTATTAATATTGGATGTTATTAAGGGAAATGGAACTCGTGACGACCCGGATCCCCGACCCCGGATCTGGGGGTGTTACAGAAATGGTATCAGAGCTAAGCTTTATAAACCTCAGAGATGATGTGACGTTAAGATAATAAGTTCACTAAGATAATAAGAACTCTTGCCAAGTTCATAGTCGGGCTACCTAACGTAGTACTGACAGTTAAAACCCTTATGGGAACCCTTATAAATATCATGATAGGAGCGTAGTTCGTTATCGTATATGGTAGCGGGACTCCGAACCCTGAGGTTGAGGAGCAACAGCGCGATGATGTTTTATTACTAATTGGAGATCGGATTGTGGATCCGATAGAGTGTCCTAATGCAGGACCGGATGATGTTGATATTGAGGATGTAGCGGTTGAGGATGTTGTCCTAGAAGGGATAGTTGTTGAGGAGGATCCCATGGAGGATCCTGACAAGATTGGATAAAGGACCATTGATGAATTGATGACCATGGTTAGGTCGACTACCAGAGGTAGGATTGGCCGGTCACTACCGGAGGTTCGTTCAAGTTTGTAAAGATAGTAACCCCTTTAACGCGGCTTACTCGTAAGACTGAGAAGTTCGAATGGACAGAGAAATGTGAGAACAGCTTTCAAGAACTGAAGCAGAGGTTGGTGATGGCCCCTATGCTGGCATTGCCGGATGGAAAAGGAGATTTTGTGAAGTGTAGTGACGCTTCGCACAAGGGCTTAGGGTGCGTGCTTATGCAGCTGGGTAAGGTAATCGCGTACATGTCAAGACAATTAAGGTAATATGAAATTCGATATCCCCGCCCATGAGCTTAGGCTCGTGGCAATAGTTTTACCCTAAAGATTGGAGGCACTACTTGTATGGAGAGAAGTGCAAGATTTACACAAACCATAGGAGCTCTAGTACCTTTTTACGTAGAAAGAGCTCAACATACGCCAGAGGAGGCGGTTAGAGCTAATCAAGAGTTATGATTGGGAGATTCTTTATCATTCGGGGAAAGCCAATGTGATGGCTGATGCCCTTAGTAAAAAGGAGAGACTCAAGATGATAATGACTTTGGGAGGGTTGATAAGAGATTTTGGGAAAAAAAACGAAACTAGATATGAAGGTAACCGGAGCCGGTACCGAAAAGTTGTTTGAGATTGCAATACAGCCCGAATTATTGGAAAGGAACATATTGTGCCAGAAAAAGTGATGAATGAAGGCAGAGAGCCAACAAATAGATATGAGATTAATACCGAGAGAGATGATAAGGGAATAATGAGGTATTCCTATAGAATTTGGGTTCCAAATGTTTAAGAGCTTAAAGATGAAATCTTAGATGAAAGCTAGTTTGAGGAATAAGAGTTAGAGCAAACCCTGAATGTGATAGTCAGGGAGGACGCCATCAAGATAGAAGGAAACCATAATATAATGAAGTGGAAAATGAGGATTTTAACGTACAAGATAACCCCAAGTATGGGAGAAGGATGAAACATTCCATACTAAGGAAACAGAAAGTCAAGTAAGGAAAGGAGACCCGAGACGGTACTCCTATACGGCAATTCATGGACCTGTCTAGACAGAACTTAGACTATTATCCCCAACCACCACCTTGAGGAAACAATGCGATAGGAAATTCTTTCAGGACCTTTAAGTCTCTAAGCGCTCAGAGTTCCAAGGAACAGGTTGACCTAGTCGAGGCAAGAGCCTGGCTAAAGGAAATAGAGGAATCATTTGAGATTCTGAATGATTGACGAACCACAAAAGAATGTTTTTGTCACTTACCCTCCTAAGAGAGAGACCACCCACTGGTGAAAGGCCAAGGAAGGCACGGAGCAAGAGATTATAATAAACTGATTTAAGTTCAGACAATTATTTTCGGGAAAGTACTTCCCAAGGATATGGAGGTAGTGTAAAAGCTTTGGAGCTAGAACAAAAACGGATGAGTATGATGAATTATGAATCTAAGTTATAAAAGTTATCAAGATTCGTTCTGAGGACACGAATCCAGAATGACGGGATATTTGAAATCAATGCTTATGTTGTGTTGGTTCATGAAATAATGATAAGAGAAAGGAATATAAAGGCAAGAGAGTTTGAGGAATGATAAGGGAGTTGGGTATGAGGAAACCCTAAAGACTCGTAGAAATAGAAATAGAAGAGTATGTAATCGTCAGGATGAGGGTGATTCACCATGAGTTAAAATTGATGGTTGAAGGCATAAGAGTTATGTATATTTTATCCCCTTTAAGTTGGGAGGATTCGAGGAAAACCTTGAGATAGTTCGAAGGATAAATAATGAGACGCGGATAGACTGAGAAGACAAGAAAGTAAGAAATTAGGAAAATTGGATGAAGGAAGTGACCTTCAAGAATGTGAAGTGTAAGACCGGTGGCTTGATACCCAGAAAGGGAGACGCCAGGTATGAAAGATATCCCAACATTGAGGTGACTGTTGAGATAAACAACAAAAGTAAATAAGGAATTATTAAGAAGAAGTTCACGTTGAACATGACCAATATCTTCCAGAACATCCATGTTATCATTACCAAATCAGGAAAGAAAAGCGGATGACCATTGTTATCTTTTGGAGTCCATATGGATTGACCTCAATTTGAATAAGGATGCTATTATGAAGTTAGGTATAGACTATCGAGGTGGGAATGATGAATAAGATAATCTATCAAGGATATTTGACTTGATATATCCGTGAAAGGATGCAGGTACCTTTTAAAGGTGGAATTAAGGATAGAACATTGGTAACTTAAAATGAATCCTAGGGGACTGCATAAAGGTTGGCATGTCACCCTTAATAGGGACAGTATGAGTTTTGACAGTATGATTGGGAAAGGATTAAGGTAATAATAACCTTTAAGGATCAGTGGAGAAATTTTCAGAAGTATATAGACAATGCTTCTACTATTAGTAAATGGTATTGTGATATGCCCTGTATCTAGGGAATACAGGAGGAACGATTGAAGGATAACCTTAGAGGTTTTATAAGGAAAAAGGTAATATTCAAAATTCTCAAGAATAGAAATGTTGATAAAGGAAATATGACATAATTATAATGATGCCAGGTGGGGCACGTGTTAAACCACGAGAAAGTATGGATCGAACCAGTAAAGGTCGAAATTATTCAGGGCAATTAGGACTTAAGATAAAAGATGTTCTAAGTATGATTGAGAGTCAGTCGTGACAGTGATTAACCACTAAAGACTGAGGCAATAACTTATGGAAAAATGGTGATATTTTTTTTTACTCATCAGATTTTAAGGAATACATCTTCACAAAAGCAGTGATTGAAATAAGGTAGAAAATTTATTTGGAGGTGGCTAAAATGACATTGACTATAAGGAAATTTTAATATCAGGAAAGGCCAAAGAGGTGGCCGACACTTTAAAGGTAAGAGGATAATTATAGGCGCTTGTGCCAGAGGAATACAGTGATGATGGTTAAAACTGTGAAGGTTGTATTATGGTTTGGAAGATTGACATTCCTTCTGATGACTGTGTAATACCCAACCGTAATAGTAGTTGGTAAAGGTATAATTCGTGTAATCGCCATGAACGGGCTATCTATCTTAGAAGGTCCTATCTTGAGATAAGCCAGGACCATGTTTCCAAAAGGACTAGACGAACCTTTGAGTTAAGTCTTCTATTTAAGGCATATGATTAAGAATGGTATTAACCTGCTATCGTTGCTTTGATTGAAACTCTTCTGCAATTTTATCTGCTTCATGTCATGAAAGCACGTCAGGATCTGGAGTGTTCTTCATGAATTATGAATGGGGGTTATGTTAACTCCTTAGAAGTATTCTATACGACATGTATGGACTCCGTATGGTTAGATATTAAGATTTCATGGAAAGTGAATGACGACAGTAGGTCAGTGGTGGACCATAGTAATGCAGCAATTATTCTGCGAGTAATGAGCTGGTTACAACCATGAGAGTTGTATTGGAATGGATGTTGAGATTAAGTACCACTAATCGGGTCGTGGTGATGTATAAGTTATCATTGAATAGACTAATTAAGTAGATTATTTACCTATTGAATATTTATTCATCCTTATCAATTGAGGGTCGTATGACTATACGAGGAAGGTTGCGATGCAAGCATAGAATTCTAGTAACGATGATGTCTAGAATGAGATCCCAGATTCGATTTTCAATGTCGAGGGAGTTTCAAAGGTGATTGTGTATAAGCTCGAGGAAGAGCATGGGTCCATAGAATGATGGACGGAATAGAAATATTTAGGCATGGGAAATACGATGCTATAATACTTGATGCTGATATAAATACGTATATGTTTTGTTCTCCTATGACAAACCTCTATAGTTCAGAGGTAGGTTCCAAGCCAGATATTTTGTGGCAGTATATTTTTTTTATATATACAATTCTCTTCAGTTCGTTCTTTTCTCTTCTTTTCATTTCATGTAAGTTGAGAAGAACAACCCTTCCAGAAGGGGAGGTATTGCCGAATGACTGTCTATCTGTGTGATAGAAGCCTAGTAGGATACCAACTATTGTTTAATTGCTTGTCAAATACTAAAGGCTGGCCACCTTCTATACTAACTATACGAGATAACAAGTGTTCATGATCATAGTGATCTCTCAATAAATTCTTTTACTTCTATATGAAGGATTAAGCTTTCGAAAATAGAAACAGCTGAAAAAGGAGTAGTAAAGTTATGGTGGTATTCAGAATGGGAACACATTCGTAATACTAAGGTTGACGTGGTTATTAAAAGGTTATAGAACGCTAACGAGCAAAAGTATAACCAGTATAATATTAGGAACGGAAGGTAGTAGCGATTACGAACTCGAAAAGAATGGGTATTGAGAAGCGGAAGCTCTAATGCTAAAAGCTATAATGAGAGTCTGTGCAATAGACTTGAAAGAAATTGGAATGATCACTTAACACGGATTGAGTTTTCTTACGACAATAGATCATATGTCATTATCGAGGTGTCACCTTATGAGATCCTTGAGGGAAGATAATGTCGATCTCCCTTATGTTAGGATGAAGTTGTAGAGCGCAAGATGCTCAGACCAGTAGTGGTCCAAAGGACCAAGGATATAATAGATCTAATCAGAGGACGGCTGGTAGTAGCCCAAGATAGGAACACGAAGTATGTTGATTTGACACGAAAGGACAAGGAATAGGAAGTGGGGGACCTAGTGTTGTTATAGGTATTCCCTTGGAAAGGAAGGATGAGGTTCGGAAAGAAAGGGAAGCTAAGTCCACGAATTATTGGACCCTTGGATATATTAAGACATATTGGGAAGATAGCATATGAGCTAGCCCTACCCCCGAATATGTAGCAAGTTCATAATGTGTTCCACGTATCAATGTTAAGAAAATGTAATTCGGATGCCAGATAAATAGGGGCATAGGAGCGCATAGACATGCAACCAGACGTAACCTATATGGAGCAACCAGGAAGGGTATAGATTAAGAAGGAACGAGTGCTTAAGAGAAGGGTTATCAAACTAGTAAGAGTTTGATGGTAGAACCACAATGTGGGAAAATTTACTTGAGAGTTAGAAAGTGCAATACTAAGAAAGTATCCCTATTCATTTCTATCTGATTCCGGGACGGAATCCTTTTAAGGAGGGGAGAATGTAATAACCACAATTTTTGGAAATTTTTGAAACTCTTATGAATAGTGTTTTTGCTGAATGAGAAAACTTTTCATGCCACACTATATAGGGGTTCTGATATGGATATTCTGAGATTTTATTAGTACTTTATATGGGATATAAGTGTATGTAAAGATCGTCAGAATCCAAATCCGAACACTTTGATTTTTCCCGGAAATCCAATAGATACGGAAAGAATTGAGTATAAGGTAACAGGATAAAAGGATTTAAATTAAAGGATTATAATAGAGGATCATAAAAAGGAATATAATATATTGAGAAAGGTTAAGAGAACCTAAGTAATAAGATCCCGGGTATGATCTCTCAAATGATAAACGAAAACGAAAGTTAAGCGAACAGTATAACAGATCAGCGGTCATTAGGCAAACAATTAGGAAGTTAATCAAAGGATTAGAGAGGATGATGTCACCCAACCAATGAGAAGAGGACAAGGAGGGGAGGATGACATCATGAGGATGACACAAGCATGACATGGGAAGGAAGGAGATGTGGTGGCTTTTTAACCACTCAAAATCAAGGGCAACTAGGTAATTTACTAAAACAAACACAAAAATCAAACCAACCAAGCCAAGCAAATCATTTTTCATCAAAATCAAAAAGAAACCAAGGCATTGTTCTTCATGCTCTCGGCCAAAACAGAACCAGCACACTAAAACTGCTGTATCTCCTTCATTTCTCACTCAAATATTGTGTTCTATAGCTCATTGGAAAGGTATTGAGATGACCTACAACTATTGTTCACAAGTCTCATCCAAATAATCATGGTAAGACCCTCATTTTTACAGTTCTTTAAATCGGACTCTTAGAAACTTCAAAGCCTAACTTTGTGTTCTTGATTTCTTTGGAAAGATCAAGCTTGTAGGAGGCTCCCTAAGGCTTCCTGGCAACTTAACACCTCCCAAGGAAGGTATAAACTTCAAACCCTAGCCTTTAATTTATTTGTTAGTAATTTTAATGGTTGGTTTTGTGAAATGAGAAGCATGGATTGTGATTATTAGTAGTTTGGTTTGATTTGGAAGTGTTTTGGTAATTGAAGCTTGATTATAGTTCATAGGTCTTGATTGTGGTTGTTTGAGTTGAAAACCTTGGAGATTATGGACTGATGTGGTATGGTTTCGGTGAAGTTTTGTTGTATTGATGGTTATGAGTTGGTTGGTGGTTAATTGGAGTAGTTTAAACATTGGTAATCGCGTAAACATAGTCGTCGTAATGTCCGATTTACTTTAGACTGCTTTTGTTCATAACATTTGGACCCGATAACTCCCTGCTAGATTATGACCATTGCCATGTTTAGATAGTTCATGTTACGAGCTTCGTTTAGATATGTAGTTCGTTTGATTCCGATGTACGGTTTAGGAGAAACGACCGTTTCAAGTAACGGCGTTTCGCGAACGAATCATTTCCCCTCGCCTTACTTTGAAACATAGGTTAAAGATCAAAAAGGGTTAATTAATGTATGAAACAATTATGGTAAGAGTGTTAGGCAATTGGTAAGACACTCACGAAGGAATCGCTTTAAAACTCGTAAAGGATTAAATTATTAAAAATGGTGGAGCCGAGGGTACCCGGGTGACTTAAGCAAATCAGTAAGCGCAAAACAAGCGTTAGAGTCTAAGTTAGTTAAAGAATAGATTTACAAGTGACTTTGGTTTAATTCCAACTTACTTGTTGTTTATAGGTTACCCAGACTCGTCCCGAGCCTTTTATCACCCCAAGTCGCTCAGGCAAGTTTTCTACCCGTATAACTATTATTGTGATGTATATGTGTATATGCATGATCTTGCCGATAAATGCATATTGGGTTATTAGCAAATTCTTGCGATATATTGTAGCATGTGATATGATATATATGCATGCCTGTTTCATATTCTTGATTTATATATCTGTTGGTTCAAATGCTATAGTTGCATAATACATATAGCTAGAATAAACGGTATTTGAGTTTACCCTTAGTATAGGGGATAAAAGGTGAACATATTTTCTAAACCGGTGAGGCGAGGCTCCCGAGTTATAATATATATTTATATATATATATTGATATAGTTTTTAAAGCAATTAATCGAATAAGGTTTATTCGATAGATTTTATATTATTTATTGAATAATATTTGAATATTCATGCGAGGGCTTATGACTCTTTTATATTATTTATTGAATAATATTTGAATATTCATTCGGGTCTGGACTCTTTTATATTATTTATTGTAATCATATTTGAATATTCATTCGAGGCTTATGACTTTTTATATTATTATGAAATATTATTTGAATAGTCATTCGAGGGCTTATGACTCAGTTTATATTATTTAATGAATTATTTGAATATTCATTGAGGATCTATTCCGATTATTTGCTGAGATATTCTTTATTTTTAAAGAATAAGGTTGTCAATAAAAAACTATTTTCGATTATTCAAAAAGATAGTACTTTCAT